>NW_028185950.1:915128-920128 GCF_003343005.1 Rhea americana | reverse complement strand
TCCCCAAGTGTGACAGCCGCGATTTGCAACCTCGCCTGTATCCCATTAACTGTAGCTCTCTTCCAAGCATTTAACTGTATGGTAATCGAGAAGAAATGTTTTAATCACTGTGAACAACATGTTAATCAGTGCTGTGACTGAACACTAGGTATTAATTGGGTTAGGCTAAAGTGCTAATGTTTGCATCCAAGAATGCTGCTATCGAGTACAAAGAAGACACAGGTTTGATGGTTTTGCCAGCTATTAAACCCAAGGCAGCTTTGATAAGCAGGGTGACAGGGACTAAGGAATGGTCTCAGCTCAACTGGAGCACGGATGCAACTGCACTGTCTCCTTGGCCTTCATCTTCCCATCCCTTCTCTGGCCATTTTCTCCAGGGAAGTTTATCTAAGACTGTCTTCTCTTCTCTTCTCTTTTTTCTTATAGCAGACTCAATAGTTCCCCCTATCTGTGCCTGAATGATCCTAGTACACAAAGATCCTTCATGCATCTGTGATGGTGGATCTAAGGCCATGTGAGAGCAGTCTTCCCTGGATGTGCTCCGTGCATTAATCTTACCTCACTGATTCCTTTTCATCATGCACTGTCAGTTGCTTTCGGCATTTCAGGATGGTGGTCTGCAAAATGTTACTTAAATTGTCTAGTGAGAGTCAGCAGTGTCCACCTAATCCATGGTATTTGTTCCTCTTAGAAAATCAAGGTGAGAGACRTAGCCTGTGGCTGCATCAAGAGACAGGAAAGCTGAGCTGGCTACTAGTAGCTGCCAAAGTGCTGGAGAGCTGCCTAGAAGAAAGGCACTATCCAAGGGTTTTGTGGAAAAATATAGTAGATAGCACCGTGGTGCTATTGTGCTGCTTCTGCCTGGTGTCTGGATTACGCCTTGAAACTATCGCCCCCTTCTTTCCTGTATTGTCCCCACCTTCTGGAGGATGACAGCTAGTAACAGCCCTCTTCCAGACCCAAGAAGCTAGCTAGTCATTTAATTCAAGGAACTTTCATTCGTAATTTTTGCAAGGCGATGGAGGTGCTATTCCACCCAGAGAAATACCAAGATCACCTCTTCTCAGCCCCTTGCTGAAGAAAGCCAGCCAAGGCAGTCCTCGAAGCTGAACGTATCTCCTTCTGCCTCCCAAGGCAACCCACGAGGCACCTGAATCACCATACTGCCTCAGGAATGGACTGTCCTTGGAGAGCAGAAACTGTCAGGTTGTAGCCAGAAATACAGAGATAAGGGCTAAGTATCTTCCAGGCCAAGAAGAGACTTTCTGAATTTCGAGGAGGGGTTGGAGGAAGGTTCAGCACGCTGAAGTTGCTGTGGCACCCTAGAGGCAGCAGGACCGAATTTTAGAGCCAAGATGGACTCTGGAGTGGGTTTTGTTCCGTTTGTTCCCCTTAGTGTAGCTTCAAAGGGTAGACACAATGGTTCAATATGAAAAACTAGTTGTTTTTTTTTGAAGAATCCACCAGTAGTGGAAGTTGGTCTGTAAAATGTTGCAGCAATAGCAGTGACTGTTTTGCACTGTTTAAGAAAGAAAGCCCTCTTGTTTCTCAATTAACCGTGCACCACTTGCAGCAGGGATACTGCAGGATACAACTAGAAGAGACAAATTGCTTTTGTTTTGGCAGTTGTCTTCTCTTTAGGTCTTAAACGGGACTGGACAAGATTAGACTAGACTAGAAGATCCAAAAAAGATTTTACGTTTTCTTCGCATCCATAGTGCCTTTCCTTGCTGCAGCTGATCCAGGCTAATCTTTAAGAATAAAACCCAGCAAGACAGATGAATGATCGAGAGATCAGGTGCCAGTGATTTCTAGCTGACTCCATAGAATCATAGAATGGTAAGTTTGGAAGGGACCTCTGGAGATCATCTAGTGCAACCCTCAGCATAGCCCATACGGGGATCGAACCCCTGACCCCGACATTAACAGCACCACGCTCTAACCAACTGAGCTAA
The DNA here is from genome assembly GCF_003343005.1 of Rhea americana. Classification (NCBI taxonomy): domain Eukaryota; kingdom Metazoa; phylum Chordata; class Aves; order Rheiformes; family Rheidae; genus Rhea; species Rhea americana. The sequence goes on along the minus strand of NW_028185950.1, from coordinate 918,173 downwards.
AACTGCCCCCATCATTTGGTGAAGCCACTGAACTAAGCTTCCAAACCTTTTTAAGATTTAGCTTTGTCAGTGTTGTGTCACTTTGTACAAATTCGTTTCACCTTTAAAGACACTTGAGGAAAAAGTGCCATTGAATAGAAGGCACTGCCTCACAGTGAGTACTGTAGCTCCTCTCTCTAAAGCTCTTCTGTGCTGGAGCAGAAGTAATGCTTTTGATGTCTTTCACAGTGAGGGACCTCCTCTTGGCTTACACTGATGAAACTTGAAAACAGACCCATTTAACTGAAAGTGTTGCCCAGTTTCAAACTCATGGTCCTCTACGCTGATGTGCTCAGTGTTGCCTTGTGATGCTAAAACTGTGCTGTGAAGGCTCATGTGGCTTCTTTACTTCAGTGTGTTTTATCAGAAGTTGTTTTCTTATATGTAAAGCATATTTTTTCACGTATCAGCAGGTTCTGTGTTGTGTGAACAACCTTCTCACGCTAGTGATTTCATGCAAAAAGTCTCAAATTCAACTTTCAGATTGCATTGGTCACACACCAAGTTATATCAGATGGAGGTTGTTCAAATGCTGATTCTCTTACTTTCTTCTTAGGAGGAGTAAGACAGTGGTTCCACAGAAAGTATATCTTGTTTTARGTGCTAAATTTTAGACTTAAAACAATCCACGATCATATGACACGAAGTATTAATGCACTAAAAACTCTGTTGGCTCAAATATAGTCAAAATTTTTTAAGGAATGACTTTGTCTTGGAGGACTTTGTGCTGGATCCAGTGTTGTTATCCTAATTTCACCCTGGTGTAGGTACTGTCTTTCCTTCTACAGCCAGGATAGAAACACATGCATTCTTGTTCCTTTGCTCCTACCCAATTCAAAGCAAATATGCATTGCCGGAAGATGTGATAGTGTGGTGAACCTGTAGTAATACCCTATGAAATGGTGACCTATTTAAAAACTTTTTTTAAAGTGTGTTACTTATAAGCATTTTTTTCATAGATACAAAAATATTTTATTAAAGTATACCTGGAACTCTCATTGTTATTTTTCAAGGAGGGGACCTGATAATATGCTCTGCTTTCCCTGGTGTCTAGTTTAGTGCTCTACGCATTTCCCACCAGATCTACTGTGTTGTGGAATTCCAACCGTAGTATGGAACATCTGAGTGTTTGAAACAGTTGATGAGTTTTCTGGGAGTATTTCCTATGGGTAGCAAAAGCTCCACTTGGACAAAAGGTGAGAAATGGAAAGAGAGAAATCTCTCTCTATGTCTTCAAAAGATACRTGTGAACTAAGAGAAAGGCCTTTCCAGGGAGGATACCAGGCTTGTAAGTACCTGTCGTGCTAGGGAGGCTGGTCAACACGCAAGTGATGCTTGTTGTGAGCTGATTTAGTAGGTTCAGCTAAGACTTTATTGCACTGTCTATGCCTTTTCCCTTCCCACCGGTAGGAAAACATTCATTGCTTTTGCTGCAAATACAAGCCCAGTCTGGCGCCACCGGTTTCATGTTCACAGCYGTGTGACTTAATATCCACTACATAACTGAACTACCAAGTAGGTTAAGATCCTTGTAAGTGAGACTTTTATTATATGCAATGTTGCTCCACCATAGACCGTAATTGGATTTTTTTTTATTGATTATGCGGTTAACTTTCCTTTCCACAGCAATAAATCTCAGCCAGCGTTTAACTTTATAAAGTGAGGAGGAGAGGGAAGTATCAGGTGAGGGTTGACCCTTCCTGCATTCCTCCACCCTCTCTCTTTTCTTTTTTTTCCCCCCTCCTGTTTTTTCATCGTCTTTCCTCATGACTTCTGGCAGGTGAAGCTAGCGGGTGAGGCAGTGGCATCTCCAGCAGCTGAGCACGGCAGGAATCTCTTCGGCAAGCTTGACAATGCAAGCCCCATTCAGAGAGGTTTCAGAATTTGGCTTTTGCTGGTGCCAGCAATTATGAAAGAGGCATACTCAGCTTTAAGCACTCAAGTGCTGATGGACAAAGTGCTGGTTTAACAGATCTGCCTAATGGGGAGCAGGTGAATAAATACACGATTAGAGAGTCCTCCATAATAACAGCCTTATTATCGTGTATTATGTGGAGTTTGAATTCCTTGAGGGTTTTTTTGCTTTTTTCAACTGATGATCTCAGTTGTACTGAAAAATATATGTCTAATTCCCAAGATTTCAACTGATTTAAAAGAAAAAAAACAGTATATGAAAATATGTGGGATTGTTCTTGAGCCTTTCCAGGTCATCTGAGGTTATGAACAGGCAGATTTTTTGTGGTGCTAACCCCTAGCCACTCCCACTGACTTCAATGAGTACTGCTAAAATTCAGGCTTTCATTGCTAATTTGGGGTTTTGTATGTATTAAGGAGATGGGGGGGGACTTTCTTTGCAAGACATACAGATATCTTCTTTCTTTATTTTTCTCGTTGAGTACAAGGAAAGTCTGTGTGCAATCAGAGAACAGATTATATTTCCTTTACCCACGATGCCCTGACAAGAGGAAGCTGTGTTTGGCAGAACAAAGGAGCGTATAGATCACTGGGAGTAAAAAGGTCAATAGTCTCTATCCCTAATGCTGCATTTGTAACACATTTAGCTGTTAATAGCCCTCCTTTGTTGGCCTAATTAGGAGGTAAAGGATACATTTACGGATGGTGCTGATAGCACAGGTAATGAGGGTCCATCCGGTGATGGAGTTTGAATCCTGGTCCTATCTGGAGATGAATCACTTGAAAGGGAAGCTGGAAATAGGGGAATCATTTGATGCCCTAATATTTTTCTTAGAAACTTCTAATGGACCTCTCAATTTCTTTCTGAGTCATGGCCTTATTTTACAGATGGGGAGGGTATTTTTTCTTTATTCTTCATATCTGTCACACCATTACATTCTTAGGAGCTAGAAATGAATCAGATAGTCTCTGTTTTGGATCTCCAACTTGAAACACTGGCTGATTTTTCGGAGGTGATGAATACTCCCAGCCTCAGTAAAAAGTAAATTAGAGCTGTGGGTCATGATCACCAACTGTGAAAACTCAGTCCGA
>NW_028185950.1:900128-912628 GCF_003343005.1 Rhea americana | reverse complement strand
CCCATGTAATCCCGTCCAGATTACGTGCTCCAATTTAAAATTGATTAGATTGTCTCTTCTTTTCCCTCCACTWTCCTGCCTCCTCCAATATGTTGCCTTCTCTCTTTTGCAGGTGGCATGTTTACTTCCATCCACAGTTGGTCCATTCTATCCAGCAACGTTAAAATCAGTTTCTCGTTTCCATCAGATTTAAAGCCATCGAGTGTATCGTTTTAAAGAATTGCCAGTAATGGGAAGGTGCAGAGAGTCATGCCACAGATAATCAATGGAAGCAGTGTGTGTTTTGTTAGGGAGGTACAATCGGCACCTCTCAGTTGGACAAATTTTCTCTCCGAAAAGCTGACAAAATACTTGCCTTGCCAGTTCCCTTGTTTTCTTTATAGTTCCCAGTGCCTTCCTAACATGAAATGTGATGACAACAGCGCTCAGCAAAGAAAGCTGGCTAGGACCAGACCAAATGTAGCTGAACCACTCTTTCTGTTTTTCCTAAGACTTTGGAAATTTCCAAATGTTGGTTTTGGGTCTTATACTTGAAAAGACTTTCTAAGTCTATTTTTTTTGTCTTTTTAGTTTTCCTGTTTAATTCAGAATCGTGTTAAAATGCTTTCACGCTCTGCCACAGATGGCATGAGTTTGGTTGGGTTTGCCTAGCAGTAGGCCCGTGTTGGCAGAGGGCTGCAACGTACCTACAGTAATTTCTGTTCGTAACATCAAGACATTGCACAGGAAGGAGTGGGTGTGCATGCAGATGAGTCTTGAAGAGCTGGAGGAAAAACTATGAAGTCTTTTTGGCCATTACGTTAAGAAGGTTTGATCGTAGAGAAGTCTGGTGGATGAGAGGTGCTCTGTAGTAGAAGTCCTGCTGGGGGCCAGTGTACAGTTTAAAGCTGGAGCCTAAGTGACGCTTAAATGGAGTGCACTCGGCACTTGGATGATTTTCGTGAAGGAAGATTCGAGCCCTAGGAGAAGGAAGGTACTGTTTTTAAATGCCACTTTTTAGTGTAAAGCAGCTACATGTTCTCTGCACCTTAACCAGAATGCACCGTGAGTGCAAGAATTTCACTTTGTAGTCATAATAATAATAATGGATTCCAGGAGGGAAAGTCAAAAATGTTTTAGGATTCCTTAGAGCTCCAAAGAGTTTGCTTTGGTCTGTGCCTTTACTGATTTGCTACAGAATTGCAGCTGGCACTGAGGCATTGACAAACTGTTGGGTTGTAGAAGCATAATTCTACTTTCAGGTAAACATTGATACATTTAACGCATGGCTTTGAATGTACAGTGTAATTCAGASAAGTGTAATGTTCCCCATTCCTTATTTTTTTATGTAGCTGATATGCTCATAGAGGAGGAAATATAAGGAGATACTGTGAGGCTGCAGCTGACACACAGGCTCTAGACGGAGCCTAGGACAGGCACTACAGACTAATTTTTCCTTACCATTCTCTGTTTTGTGCTGCATTGAGTATAGAGTTACATTGCAAGTGGGGACATAGCAAGACATTTTGATGTTCAAAATGAGTCTTTGCCTGTCGTTGCAGCTTGTTCCTCACCTCCTCCTTCACACATAGGGCTTCCAGGACAGACATAGGCATGTTTTGTCCCTGCTTGCTCCACTCTGCAGCCCTACTGAGAGCTTTTCATGCAGCTGTCATAAAAACGAGGCATTTTCATTAATCCGTCTCCGTAACACAGTATTTTGTTCATATTTTGATGCAAATTACACTTCTCAACTACTTGCAAGATCATATTGCTTAGTCTGCCTACCTGAAATCATTTCTAAAGCATTTCTCACCCAGTGACATGGCAAGGCAAGGGATGAAAGAGGCAGTTGCTCCAAGATGCCGATGTGGATGTAGTGCCAGATAAAGTGAAACATAAGAGTATCATCCAGATTGCCAGGGYGAATGTGCGTGAAGCTTCCAGTGAGGGTTTGGCGATAGTTTTTCACCTCACTTAACAACGTTGCTCCAGGTAGCATAATGTCTCCTGATGTCCTCATCCATCCACTGATTTCTACGGGTTCTCCTTTCCTCCATTGCACCCATGTCAGCCCACTTTTCATGTTGCCATGTTAGCTCCTGGACTAGGATGGTTTGCTGTGATTCAAGCTCTGCTTTGCAGTTTATGGCATGCCTTGACTGACACCAGTGCCAGATGGTATTCAGGGACAATCCTTGAGCTGATCCAAGAGCACGTGACCAGCATGCAGAGTTGTTCTTGAACAGCACCATACATACTGGCAGAGAGGAAAATTCACTTGGAGCTTATGGAGCTTACTGGCAGTGGCACTGGAGCTCATATAGTTCCTTGTCAGACAGAAGGGCCAGGAAATTGAGGTTGGCTCACATCTGTGAGACTGCTGTAGGGCAGGACAGAAGGACGTGCCAGCAGCATCCTACTGACAGAAGATTAGYGATCTGGCTTGGCTAGCAAGGTGCTGCTCTATTAACCTCAGCAAATAGGGATGTTGCCTATGAATTACATTATTCCTGGGTGAAACTGCAGTCATGATGTACAGCCCCACGAGAGGGCTCAACGATTTCTGCCTGCTGGAAGCAAGCAATGCCCTGAACGATGCAAAGCGCCGCAGCTGATGGGTCTTTGCTCAGGACACGGAGGGACAGCACCTGCCCAGCTGCCCTTCGTTGTCCTTGCAGTGCAGGCCCTACAGTCCAAGGTAGCCACACCGTGCTGGTTATCTCTGTTCCCAGCAACGTCCCTTGCAGTACCTTGGTGGCCAGGCAGAAACCAAGACTGCCTGGGTCAGGTTTGCATTGCTCGAAGGTAGGCTAGAAATACTTCTTCAGGACTGTAGCAGTTTTAAAGTAATTATTGTGCACAGTGTGTCCTATTGTAGGACCAAGTCCTGAAATCCCTGTGTCATCTTTGCTTGGTTCTCCTCAGAAACGGCAAGACTTATGCTAGGATCAAACTGGAGCAAGAATTTTAGGAAAGGAAGCCACAGATCCTCTTTCTGCTAGAGCAAAGCCTCCCACCAGACCTGCTTTTTGTCCTCTGCCCTCATCGTTTTTGTCATTCTGGTCTGTCCAGCAATGATATTTTATGTCTGGCATTATTTTAATAATAAAAATAAAGAAGGGGAAAAGATTTTCTGATAGCTGTGTATATACTTGATACAATCTCCTTCTCCTGAGTATAAGGCCATTGGAGGAATGCRTTATCTCAAGGCTGGAAACTGCCCTTCTATTAGTCTGTTTGAAGTTATCTAGAAAGCCTGTTTGAAATATAACCTCTTCGTCCCCCTTCCCTCTCAACCCTGCTTCCCCTTAAATATATTTTCAGGCCCAGATCAAAACAAGCCTGTGCTGCAATATAAAAATATTGTTTAAAAGGTCTTTGCTCTGAGCTTTTATTTTCAGCCGTTTTGGTAAATGGGGCTGGTCCAGCTTGCTTCTAACCTCTATGCAAATTTAACTATAATTCAGCACAATATTTATAAGATTCAGAGTTAATTAAATCCCAGTGGAGATCAGACCCTTTATGACCTCATTACAGTTATACACAACCGCCTAATTTCCCCGAACAACCGCCGAGCGGAGGGTGTGCTAATTTAGGGAATGTATGGACATATGTACTGTCTAGATGTCTGTCTGTTACAGCTGAAATGGCGAGATTACTGTTCCTCACATTAAGGAACTCTTATTGAAAATCACATTAGCTTTTATTAATAGACTCTTTTTCTTTTCTTTTCTTTTTTCTTTTTTTTTTTTGTTCCACTGGATCTTTAATCGATAGAAATAAAATTAAAGAGACATTAATTATCAAGCCTTGAGTTCTTGAGCTGGAAGGCATTTTAGAAACGCAAAGTATTATTATTGCTATTAATTTTGTTAGATMGGCTTCATATCCCCCCCTATATAATGAGGAATTTAGGTGGGTTTCACCCGTGAGCAGAGGGGCTAGCTCCAGGCCCCTTGCACCACTTCAGTCTTATTTGGGAGACTTCTGAGGAAGGCTTCAGTGGTTCGTGGGAGCAAGGCTTRGAAGTTGCCATCTGTGAGCAGCTGAGAATTAAGTCAATCTGTGCATCCTCTAGTGCAAATGATGTGGTATGCACAAAGACACATATGTGCATGTAAATAGTTTATTTTTTTGGTTTGATTTTCATTGTGAATACTTGTCCTGATTTTGCATGTTCAGTCTGCAAGATTTTTTTTTTTTTCATGTTATTCCTGTGAACACATGGGGGTTGGGACTGGGTATTTCTCAACAGAACTTTTGTAGAAAAACTCCATTCAAGGGATGTGGGGGGGAAACCTGTGTTTAAATATATTTTAGTTTAATGTTGACTGTGAAAAACTTGACTGTAAATAGATTTCACTGTATTTGGAATAATTTTATTTGGGACAAAACTTGGCCACTTCTTGCAGCAAATGAAAATGAAAGTCTGCATTATCTAGAAAAAGAAAARAAATTATAGTATGTGGAAACTTGCCATGCACATGAAGGAGGATTTTTTTTTCCTCCTCAAAACAGCCAGCAGGAACAAGAGGTAATAAGTGTTTTTCTGTCTGCAAAATGCCTTTATTTTCATAATCATATTCAGAACCAAATCTTTTGTTTTGATTAAAAAAAAACTCTTGGGGTTTTTTGTTTGTTGGTTTTTTAGTTTCTGCTTGAATTTCTTTTACTCACTAAAGGGATGAAAGGTAGGAATGTGAGTTTCTGCTTTACAAACGTGGGTTTGCACTTGAACATGTAAATATTTTCAACAGCCTTATCCACAGCATATACAAACTTCCCGGTGGCAATCCYGTTTACCATGAGAAGTCAGCAGCCTGCAATGTTTGTACCTAGTTTACTTTGCACTGACGCATTGCACGTTGTGATCATAGGTGCTGGTGCACATGTGCCAACTCCTTATAGAGCTTACACAATGAAACATATAATGGAGTTTGCAAAACCAATAGCATCACTCCTTTGTATAACTTTAGAGACCAGAAAATAATTTGTCATAATCTCCATTAGCAATAACAAAATGGACAGTATTCAAAACCAGTTTCTTTCTTAATAGTAGATATGAGTAAGCTCAAGTCAGATAAAACAGATAAATACCACAAACAYGTTTTTGATGGTCAGGAATGTCATAGGCAAATATGCAACAAATAGTGTGACAGGGACTTTTTGCAGCAATGAATGACAGGACCTCTGATCTCTGTGCCCACAACTTCGTAGGACAGAAAAGGCAGCTGCAATCTGCTTCATTTAATGTGAGCTAAGCATGGGCCTCAGGCTATTTGTAAGCTGCCAAGGAGCTTTGCATTGCACAAAGTTTGGGCACCTTGCTGTAATTTGTGGCTGTGGTCTGTGGGGCAGGATTTGACATGTTAAAGGATAGAAAAGAGTGAGAGGATTCTTAACTTTCTGCTAAATTAAGGATGCCAATTAAAGCTATTCAGTGAAGGACAAGACCACTAAACCAGGAGTTGGAGAGGACAAAATGTCTTTAACACAGAACCACCCTTGAAGAGCTTTCCAGTAGAGAGCCTTTGGGGGTTTTGTGCTTTTTTTTTTTTTTTTTTTTTTTGCTTTACACTGCCTTCAGAGTTGCTTTAGTTCATTAATTTTTAACGATTTATCAGTATGGGAAGATAAATCCCCTGCAGTCCCTTTTAATATATTTTCTTCTTCTTTTCAAGTAAATGATTGATGAGTATCAATAGGATTGTTCAATACAGAGTGGTTGCTAATGTAGGGACCCTGTTGCCTGAGGGTTCCTCCCATAGTTTATAACCCTGCACAGATTGTCTGGATAAGATCTTAAGTAGCCAAAGCTGTAAAAGTTTATGTATATGTGTGGGTGAGGGAATATAGAKAGCTCACGAGCAAGCAAGGCACATTTCCATTAATCATGTTGCTTTTCTCTTGAYCCCCGGATTGGGCAATACATTCTTAGCTATGCAAGTTGAGTGGGGAACAGTTTGTCTATCTTAATATTTACCCTTGGAAAACAGGGTTCAAAACTTCWTTGTTATGTGGAAGGAGTCCCACGAGGAGGAAGCAAGGTCTGGTGGTACAAAATGGGCTGAGAGGATCTGGGTTCACCTCTCATGACTGCTGTAGATTTGCTGCTTTACACTGAAGCATGCAGTTAGGTCACCAACATATATTGTTGAATTTCAGCTTGACAGGGCAAGTTCTTACTGCCTYGTATCAACTCTAAGCTTCTGCCCTAGTGGATGGCGCTCCTGACCGCTGTAGCAGCCCCCCAGAGGTCTTTGAACCATTAAGAGTCCTTTCACTGCAGATCCTGTTACCARTATTTGGATTAGTGCAGTTCCTTGGGTTCCCAGGGATAGACAAACCCCCCTTTTGGTAGGTGCTGTACAGTCACAAAACAAAGATAGTCTGTGCCGTGATCTCACAGTTTCAGAAGATAGGAAACAGATGGATGCACAGACAGAAGAGTATGCAGGAAAGCAACTGAGCTGGCGTTGGCCAGCATGCTGGTAGGCGGCCTCACCACACCATCCACCTAACTGTTGTCAAGGCTTTTTACAGTTCCCTTTAGTATCTTGGTTCACAAAGCGGGAGGAACCGCAGAGCTGCGTGGGAATGTGGAAGTTGCTGGCAACATTGCAGGGGAGCATAAAATGCAACCTGGGTGTGCGAGTCGCACACCCCGATTGGGAATCTTGTCGCATCTCCRTAAGACTAGGCTCTATGGCCTGTGTGATATTAAATCAAATGATACCTAATCCAATGTCCTCTCTAGCCTTAAGAAACAAAGTCGAGATAAAATGGGCTTCGGATGTCTTGCTACATGGCTAAGGCAAAGGAGATGCCCAGCAGGGATTCTTACACTTCATGTTTGCAACATGTGAGTCAGAGCAAAATGAAGTAAATTCCAATATTGTCTGACACTTCCTTACATTTGATAATTTTCAGTACCTATGTTTTTAAATTGCTTTTCAGGACAAATCTGTGATGGGCTTTAAAAACAGAAAATGAATAATTGTAGCTACCCAGTGAAATAGAAATGACTCTTGTATTTTGAAATCTGCAGCAAATTCTCATGACAACCAATATTTTTGGTAAACTGGAGGTTTCTGTGCTAGTAAGATAAACTATAGACTCCTATAGCAACTGTGTATTTTGTGTCATTTTTCTACAAGGTGCAGGAAAATTATTTCCCCCACTAATACAACTGCTCAGAAACACATCCGTAATACTATTTGGGGCTTCTGGATTATAGCATTTAAAATTTTCCARATTTTCGATTCCTCCGCATTCCATTCGTTTTTCAGCTGGCTGGTATTTTTCCTTCCAGTTGTCTGAATGGGGAACTGAAACCCGGTCCCAGTTTCAGTTGCCTAAAGTCACCGAGTGATGCCTTGATGTTCTAGTTTCCACGATGTCTCCTTAGACCTCTAAACCATGCTGCCTCATCCTGAGCGAAGAGGGGAGGGATCTCTTGTGGCTAAGGCACAGAAGCAGAACTAGGTTTGTAGGTGGGAAACATTTTTTTTYTTTTWAAAAAAATCCATTTGTGKYTACATATTCTATCCAAACAGATGAGGCAATTAAAAGAGGAAAAAATCACAACAGAGCGCAACGAAAACGTACTAACATTTGCTCAGTGCGAATCTCGGATTTCTCCATAGGAGTTGCTTAGATTTACGCCTGGGAAGCCGGCAGCAGAAGTGGTTTCTGCAACCCCAGGGCCCACATCTCCTCCTCCTGTAAATTCGCTTGCTTCCCCAGTGCCTGCGCTGATATAAGCTCCCTGGGGCAATTGCTGGGGGATTTCCGGGTATCTGGCCTGGAGGGAAGGGCGCGGGGAGCGTGACGGGCACGGGGAGCTTCGCGAGGCCGGAGGGTTTGCTCCTGGCGGAGGGGCTGCAGAACCGGGACCCAGCGCTTTGCCTGCCGGGGAAGGGCGAGGGCGCTCTGTTGATCCAAGGTGTTTTTTGTTTGAGAGCTATAAATTCCAGAAAAACATTCGTTTTGTTTAAAGAACGATTACTATCTCTGGAAGAAGGATGGTTCCAGGCAGCAGAATTATTTGGGGGAAAAAAAAAATCTGGCAAAGATAAACCATTGGTTTAGCTTACCCGTYGTAACGCTCGTCCCGTGGCCGCCGCGGACCTCGGCACTTCCGCGGAGAGCGGAGGGCGACGCTTGCCGTCGGGCTCCCTCCGGCGCGAGGTGACRCCCCAGCGCGTGCCGGCGCGGGGAGCCGGTAGCGGTTTACGAGGAGAGCGATTAAAAATGTATCAGAGAGGCTTGTAAAAGCTTATGGTTCAAGTTAACTGTACGAAGTAAACGGCCTTTAAGCGTCTCGGGGGACGGTGACGGATAGGCTGTGGGTGTTGCTGCAACATGGTGCCGGCGATCGTCGCGGCCGTGCCAAACTAATCGCCATCTGTGCGCGGCGGCCCCCGGGGAGCTGCCGCCTGTTGGACAACGGCGCTCGTTAGCGTTTGCAGCCGGGCGCCGCGCGGCGAGACGCCGTCTGCTGCCGCCGCCGCCGCCTGGGCTTCCCCACGCGGCGGAGGAAGGCCGAGCGCGGGGCCGAAAGGCGGGCGTTCGCGCCGGCGCCCGCGCGGCGCCGCGGCCCCGGGAGCCCTCCTTTCCAGCGCCCTCCTCCTCGCGCCTGGGCAGAGGGACTTGGGGGTTTTAATGTCCTTCCCGGTGGTGGGAAGCGGCTGCTGAAGAAGCAGGGCAGAGCGTGGCCCACAGMGGATGATGCTCTCTTCTTTTCTTTTTCTTTTTTCSTTTTTTCAAGGATTTTATCAAGYGTCTAATTGATTTTCCTTCAGCCGCGGTGCGCTGCTCGGTTCGTTGTTGTCAGRCRGCCGCATCTGCGAGGACGGGAGCAGGTTTTCCCGAGGAACTGCTGAATCGCTTGGGAAGCCACGTGCCGGTGGCCGGTACGAGTGGAGGGAAAGCCGTTCTCCGCATCCGCTGGGTGAAGCCTCTGAGATATAGATTCATGCTGRTGGGACCAAACAGTTCGTTCACTCCGGTCCCGTCTAGTGACTGTGTAAAGCCCACCACAAAAGAGCTGCGTGGTTGGGACCGCGCGTGCGGCAGACTGGGGCTGYCCTCCCTGCTTTCTGTAGCTTGGGAGAGCCGTCAGGTCTCACTGAAAGCTGTAGTTGAGTGCTTGCAAACCGAGCTGACAAGCAGTTTCTGTTTATCTGTTATGATTATGTGTATATTGGTTATCTGATTTAAAACACAAATCTTTCCACATAAAACTATGTTTTACCCCCTAAACTGGACACTGGATGTGCTCCTCAGCATCCTGCAGCAGCCTGGGTTTTGGCTTGGTTTTGAGGGAGATTTGGTATCGCTCTCCTCCAGCCTGACTATCCAGAGAATGTGGCGGGATTTCTAGGATATTATAGCGTCCGTTTAGTGCTGTCATTCAGGTACTTCCATGGAAATCCTACTGCTGTCGTGTTTACACTAACCTTAGGGGTTCACTGGGGAAGAGTTGGTTTGGAAAGTTAATGGCCCAAGTGGGTGGTATGAACCATAATCACCAGTGCTGTGTCTCTTCAAGGTATGTGTCCCGTCATCTGTCAACCTTGAAGATCATCGTGGGCTTGTGAGAAATGAAAAAAAAAAAAAAAAACTTTACCTGCTTCATATTAACTAGCACTTAGAGCCCCCAAGATGTTATCATTGTGTCTGTGTTTGAGAAGGCTTCAGTGGTTATAGCAAAACATGCTCCAGGTTACTGGTAACTCAATGTTTTTCTGATTTCAGCCACCACTCAGAGAGCAGCAGGAGGCCAGTCTGGGTGCAGGGTGGACTTGGAGAGATGCTTCTCCAGAAAACCAGTGGCCCCAGTGCCTGGGAGCTTTCCACCTCGTGTTCAGAAACAAAATGCTGGRCAGCTCTTGATTTGCAAAGAGCTTGCTTTAAAGACCTGAGCAGGTGCCTGGGACTCTAGAATAAATTGTATTTCAGCTTATGTGGGAAGGTTGGACCTGAGCTGTCAGATGTGCCTGGTTTGAGACCTAGGTCTTTGGGCTCACTTTACTGGCTCAGTACAAGTTCWAAAGGAGAGAGAATATGTGAAAACATCACGCTGTAGTTGGTTGTAGGCAACTATTTAACTCAAATAAAATTTTGTCACCAATCTTTTTACTTCTTAACTCCTTTTTCTAGGATTTTCTTTGTGAAGTGGCAGGSCTGATTCTTCTGTCAGCATTCAGGCAAAATCGATAGAATTTTTATCTGAATGAGGATGCTAAAGTGGGTCCAAATGCAACTGACCTTTTGCAGGTAGTCTSCAGTTACACATGCCAGCCCGTGCAAGACCATGTGGGTTGGGTTGAGTGTTAGACCTATAGCACTGCAAGGAGAAATTCAGTCTAACCGCTGCTTCTTCCAATTAAGCACTAGTTGCTGCTGCTGCGACACATGCTGATAAATGGATGTGGCAAGATCGACTGTGAATGTTTTGGCAGCAACCCTCCTTCAGGTAGCTATTAACTTTATTTTTTAATATGAAATTCAGGCACTAAATCCAAGGAAAAAAAAAGCATACATAATGTAGGTTAATTAAAATGCCTGTAAATGAACAGGTGACAGGTGTCGAGCCCCATGACAACCACAACTGGAGGAATGAAAGCGCAACAGACTATTAGGATTCCTGTGTTAATCAGGTAATAGTAACTTGGGTAATTACAAAATCATATGAAATCTTTTTTAAATCCCAAACCTCATTTATAGCCTTTTGGAGATAAAGTATAAAATGTAGAGTTTTAATCCAAAAGGACTCTCTCTTCTCTGGAGCCCTCGATCTCAGATTTCTTCCATAGCTGACACAATTAAGGGTTGTAGRGTTTTTTTTTTCCCTTCTCTCTTCAATTTTATTTTAATTAAGAAATATTAAGTTAAAAGCCACTGAAGAGTTCTAGTGTGTATCTCTCTGGCAGGTATTTGGTAGTCACTTAGGTGCCTAGAGACTGCTCTGTGCAGCAAGTAGAACCTGCCATGTGCATCTGTTGGTCTAAGACRTGGAATTCTTCTCTGTGCTGGGAAGCAGCACAGGGCACACGTGATACCAGCTTGGAATAGGCTGGAGGCTGGTCTGTCTTCTCAGCAGCAAATTATGCCACAAATGGCTAAGAGGACGTTTGATTAAAATATCCTTTCCTGTAGGTAGGAGGAAAGGTAGTGGCAGTGTTTCATAGCTGGTATGCAAACTGCACATAAAACCATCCAGKGCGTAGGGGAGTCCAATGAGCGTTGTGTCTGAGCTATGACTCAGTATGAAGCTTGTGTCCTACTGCGTGTTACGCTCTAAAGGCAGTGTGCTGCTCTAGCAGCCTTTCCCATATCGAAGAGCCCATCCAGCCATTTCTTCCCAAGAGAAGAGCTTGGACCCTCCTGAGGAGAGGGTTATAGGGAATCTCTCTCTGCCTCTGAGGTTTACCCTATAACCAGGGTCTTGATTCCAAGTAGAAGGTTTCTCAGGTGTTAAGCGACTTGCCCAGGTCAATAGTACAAATCGGTAGGAAAATGAAAAATGAAACCTTCCAGACTTTTGCTGTAATTACTAAGGCACATGCCTCTCTCTGGATCTGTCAAAGGAAAAAAAGTGGCTGTAATTAGGGCTAGGAGCTAGTGCGTCTGCGGAGAACCTGCGCTAAGACTCTGTGAAGGGCCCTTGGAGGGTGATGCAGCAGCTAGCATAGAAGATTTTTTTCTTTCTTTTTTTTTTCTTTTCTGTCTTTCTTTTTTTGTATAATCCAGATATCAAAAATGAAACATTATTTTCCATCTGTGTCCCTGCAATAGAATTTATTGCCCCTGGGCTACAGACAGCCAGACAACTAGAAACAGTACTTTTTTTCTTTCTTTCTTTGACTTGGAAGATGAGAAAGTGTTTTGTATGTTCCTAAGTTGCAGCCAACATAAAAGTCTTTATCTTCAAGGAAATCAGCAGTTTGATTTGTGGTGATACCCAGCTAACCCAGACAGTGACAAATTTCCCAGCTTTGCCCTGCGTACCAGGAAGATGATGGCATTCACCTCCCATCGAGTGAAGAACCAAGGGGAGCTTTCCTCCCCTTTCCCTTTTCTGATCAGCTGTGTTTTTAAATTAAACAAAGRGAAGGATGGAGTTGTATTTTAGGAMGCTTTCGGACCACAGTTACTTTCTCCGTTAAAGGTCAGGATGGGAAACTTGCCAAGGTTTCCCCTCCCTACTGCTACTAATTGTCACTGCTCCAATGAAAAAAAAAGGAAAACTGGATTGGGGGGGGAGGGGGAGAAAAAACAAAAAATCCCAACCCAGTGGTCAGAACAACAAGGAGAAAAAGGAAATCAAGCTTCATCTAGTGTTTGAGATATGCCCTACATAGAAACTGTTAAACTCTGCCCACCTCTGTGCCAGCCTCCCCAAGGAATGGTGGACAGTACTTATTTTGTTTGCTTCCCCCCCCCACTCTACCTCCTTTCGTGTTTTTATTCAGGCCCAGCAGGCACCAGAGTGAATGCTGACAAGCATTGGC
>NW_028185950.1:885620-900091 GCF_003343005.1 Rhea americana | reverse complement strand
AAAAAAAAAAGCTGCCACTCTCCCAGAGACATCCATTATGTCTCCGGAGTCCTACGTTTTGCGACATAAAAGCATAATCAAAAGAAATCATGCTTCGACTCAGTCAGGGACAGGGCAGAATAGTCCATTTAGCTTTATGCTAAAAAAGAAAATAATTGGACCAAAATTTGTTTGAAATAGAAGCAGGAAACAGTTTGTTTGCAATCTATTTCCTCTGGAAAACAGCAAACTCTATTAAACCCTCTTTGGGAGCTATTTATTTTGGAAACAAGTGCAACGTTCTGCAAGCTACATACGCACTCAGAAAAAAGTTGTAGCATAGCGTAATCTTTGGAGGAAATGTCC
Source organism: Rhea americana (assembly GCF_003343005.1). Taxonomy (NCBI): domain Eukaryota; kingdom Metazoa; phylum Chordata; class Aves; order Rheiformes; family Rheidae; genus Rhea; species Rhea americana. The sequence goes on along the minus strand of NW_028185950.1, from coordinate 899,746 downwards.
ATGTTTATCTACATTGTAGTTGTAACTGGCTCCCAGAAAAACAAGCTTTCCACATTTTTGGTGATAGGCTTGGCTCCTTTTAGCTGCAGCCCGTCCACAGAACTAAAATAATAAAACCATCAGTGAGAGATATGGGTGTGTTGTAAAAAACCCAACAGAGTCGAAGTTGCTCCTTGGCCTCACTTCTGCTCCCCTCCCAGGTAAACGTGTGAGAAAYTTCTTTTTGTGAGCTCTCCTCCTTTTCCTTCACTCACCCACCTTCCGAAAGAAAAAAGTTACCCCACGCTCCTGATTTGTGGTTGTTTGGCCCCCTGCACTGCTGACGTGCCGGCGTGGCCTCCATGAACATGGGCCAGCCRGAAGGTGGCACGCCGTGAAGGAGACACCTTCTGGCAGTGCTGTTTCTTATGACACCGTGTCTTCTCCGCCTGCCACCAGATCCTCCCATTCACATCCCTCTTCTCTGAGCTTTGTCCCCCTCACTTGATTTGGTCCTTTTTCTGTGAGCAGAAGAAAAACAGATGAGCCTAGAAGGAAATTTAAGATAAAAACAAATCAGAAATGCTATTAGCTCTTTTTTCTGACTACTCCTCCATAGTGGAGACTGCTCACTTCAATTTTTGCCTCTCCTTTTAGTGATCCTTTGGTGAATAGTGATGATAAATAATTTCTAGCTCGTGCATTGTGTTTTAGCAACTCAGAAGAAGTATTTGATGGCTGAGATGCAAAATATCAAACWCTGTTGCTGAGTTGTGATGGGAGAGGACCTCACAGCATGAGCCTACTTCTTTGTTAAGGCTAAACACAGGCCGCTGGCACAGATATTCCTCACTGGGCTTTCGTGTTTCCTTGTATTTGGAGGGTTTAATCAATATTCTCCAGTGTTGGCCTCAACTCCACTCTCTGGATGGTGATCCTAGGTGTAATCTGTTTTACATGTCAATTTAGCTCAAAGTCTGTCTTGTTGTAGTCGGAGTTTTTTGTCTTTTTTTCTTGAAATGTGGGGAAATAAGCAGAAGCTGTTTGCAAAGCCAGAGAAGGAGCCAGTGGCCTCCAAGCACATCGCTGCGGCCATGGAGCCAGCATCGAGCTTGGGCCCTCTGGGGTTGCGCTGGTGTGGTGCCGGGACCTTGGTGTGCATCTGGCATCCTGTTGCATAGGAGGTCCTTGGTAGGTCACCATGTCCCAGAGTTTCTTATCTTTGTATCTATGAAACGCAGAGATTTGCRTTGCTGTGTCTGTCCGGGCTTTGTGGGATGTAGTGGGTATGCTTCACCCAATACTACTAGAAGGCATTGGGCTGCCCTGTTGTTTACCAAAATCTTTCATACTCTTCAAAGCTCCCTTCCTGCCCATTTTTATCTAATCCATGGGGATAAGATTACCCTACCTATTTAGATACTTGCATTCCTCTTTGCTGTCTACTCCTGTCCCTGCTTCCCCTGGTCTTCTTCCTTCTCCACATTAAATTCTCTTTATATTTAACCTTTATATTTTGGGGGGAAGGAATATAATGTGTCTCAGCAGGACATCATTTGATTTCTGCTCACAGGAGAGGGCCTTGTTATACTTCCTTCACAAAGTGCTTGTGATTTATGAGCTATTTCTCACTTAAGGGTTAAGTATGTTATCTCCTAGCCCAAATATCCTATATTAGCAATAGAGCTGATTACCACCGTTTGTATCAGTCGTTGAGATCCTTAAATAAAATGGAGAGCAGCTTGTTGGAAATCCTCATTTCATTGAAAAGCATGGTTTAACTTTAATAGGGTTTGCATATATATCGTAAATCAACTCTGAAAAAGGAGGGCATTTTTTTTCCCCTCCATCTGATTGTTTTACACATTTCAACAGTGTGTAAAAACACAGCCTGTCATTGTTAATTTTAACCAAAGGGAATTACTTCTTGAAAGGCTGCAGTCATGATTAAATGGAAAAGGTGATCAGTAGTGTAAATTTGGAGCTGATTAAATGCAGTCAGCTCAGATTCTTTATGCAAAAGAGAGACGTGGATTAGGCTGGCTGCTTTTGCCACCTAGACAGCGTGAGCTCTTAAGCGCACCTAATACAGAAAACTTCTGGAACATTTGCTTTGGGTTTTAGCACAAGGGCAAACCTGAAACATGAAGTTCATTGTTTGCCTTGATCCTCCTTCCCAGTTGTGCAGAAACCAGCTCACATGGTTTTCCAGCTCTCAGTAGGGATGGCATGATCATAACAACTAGCCTAATCGTTGCTACTTCAGGAAACATGGGATTTTTTCCAAGCTGTAAGGCATATTTTGTATTCCTTAGGAGCCATGAATGCACTGTTCTTAGTATTAGGGGAAAAATGCTTCTTACGTTCTCTTAATGAGATGCCTATTACTAAAAGTTCAAGAGAAGGACCATTCCTGACTCCACTCTTATCTACAAAATTTATGCATCTTTCTGTCTTTATATGGATGAGTACCTTTACCTGCACCAAAAGAACAGAAGAGACATCTRCAACATTTGTGACTGCAGGGAAGGGATGTCGTTTCTGTCTTCGTATGCAGCTGGGTTTGCATGCTTCTTTTTGGGTGATGGTAAGGTAGTGCTTTACAACCCTTTTCAAGTGAGTCATTCAAATACTTGCTTCCCCAAACTGCTAAGTCTAATGTCTTCATGCTAGATTGTTACTACCTTATTTAAGTTATCATCTACCTGTCTAGTCTGGACATGACAAGCTTGGCAGAGATTTGGTCTAGTGGAAAGACAGTGAGATATTTTTAAAGAATGTATTTGACACCAGGTCCAAAAAAGTGTTGGGATACTGCTCTAAACCACTGTACTTGGTTGTTTTTGTAGAGGTCACAGTCCTAGGAGACAGACAGAGCTCTGCTTGCTGCAGCCACAGGAACATTGATGCTATGGACAGGAAAAGGCACTGAGTTGCCTTGGGATTGTGCAGTGTTGGATATGCCAGACAGAACTGAAAAATTATTCTGCAAATCTGATCTCATGAGGAGCAACATGAAATTAAGAGTAATAAGATCTGTCTTGTTTTTTGGAAGCTGGTACTGCTTTAAGAAGATGATGAGGGAACAGTGTAACAAGGCTGGGTGAGAATGACTAGAAGAGCAGGTGCCCTATCCTGTTGTATTACAAGTGTATATAAAGGATTTTTCAGACTTAATGCAACTTATACATAATTTAGATTTTTAAATAATACGGTATTTTCCCAAGGCTATGGACTGTAGACTTCACATCGCCACATGTGACCAAACCAATAGAAACTGTGAGTAACGAGGGGTCATGGCCAGAAGACTAACTACAGAGAGTAAAAGGCCACTATGATTACTGTGGTGATGTTCTCACAGCGCCGAGCAGTTAACCAAAGCTCTGCCCCCCAAAGCTGGATTTAGCTAGACTTGTCCATTTCAACACAACAAATCAGTCTTACAGTGCCCTGATCATACTGTTGAATTAGCACACAAGTTGGTCTTATTCTGGTATCTTGTAGTCAGTGAGACTTTTGCCAGGAGGAGAAAGGAGGTCAAGAATTTCACCTTATTTTTTATTTCAATTATTGTTATTTCTAAGTACATATGCTCAGGTATTGGCAAACTGGTTTTTATTTCATGCACAGCTTAAGATGTAACAGGAGTATAAAGGAAGTTGATATATAGCTGAAACCCTAGAGCAGAACTTACTTTAATTGAAAGGCAGTTCCAGTAGAATTTTTTTTTCTTCTCTTCTTCCAAGGAGGGGGGGAGAATTGTTTTCAAGCATTATTAAAGCTTTTTTTTTCCTCCCAGCAGCTAAGAAAGCCATCTGTGAAAACCTGTTTGCATGTTTGTTTTCTACAATAAAATGCAAAATACTTCTTCCTGTTAGTGGATTATGCCATATGTCACTCCCTGTAACAAAACCAGCATGTTTATTAATGAACCCAATCAGAGGCAAGGATTTAGAAAGATTTAAAGGAACTGAATTTTCAGTTCAATGTTTTAGTGCAGGAAAACTTCTGGTCTGTTGTTAATGTTGTACTTGGAAAACTCAGGCTTTGTTTTCTGTATGAATTTGCTAAATTGGCAATGGAGAGAGAGCAGGAGGAAACTCTCTGGGAAAAGAAATCACACTGAGATCCCTACGTTCTGCATGCGTGAACCCCCAGCTGATTGTGATCAGCAGTTTATATGTGATTAATATTTAATTTGATTGGTATAGTTTTTTCTCCAGATAAGCTAATTAAGGAACTTGATGGAAAGGACACCCTTGTGCATTAATGCAGCAGCTTTTCAGTTTCTGTAGGGCAGACTAAACCTTCCTGAGTTACAAATGAGATGAATGCAGCTTTCTCAACTGCATAGTGGAGAGAGACCTGAATTCTGTGGCTTCTTTTTTCTTTTTTTTTTCTTTTTTTTTTTTTTGGTCCCAGACTATCACAAATTTGGGCTTGGATGATTACTACCATGCTGCGAACTATTTCATACATGATGAGGGTGATTGTGCTAGATGGAAAGATAACCAGAGCGCTTATATTGGGCCCTTCAGATGTCAATAGGCTGTGCATACTGAGAATCTGGTTACATTCACAGGAGTTCCTGCCTTCTCACATAGACAAGGTTTCTTAGCAGAAGGGTGCAAAGCTTGCTTTTGCTTTTGCACGTGGACTTCAGCACACCAATCAATACTCATTTTACCCTTAAACTCAAATACTGCCCTCGCTGATTTAGATCTTGTTATTGGAGAGATCAGCTCAGGCACTTAGTCTGATAGTGCTGATGGAAGGGAGATGGAGCATTTAACCTCCRGGAGAATTTCTCACTTTATTCCACCAGTACCTAGCATCATTTGCAGAAGAGGAGCTTAGGTTGCTCTGTGAGGATGTTTGTCCCTTCTTAGTTAACAGTAAATTTATGATGTTTTTAGTATGTGTTCTTCAGAGTATTCCAACATCTTGAGAAAACACAAAAGAAGTAATAATAGTCTGATTTTTCATATGTGCTGTGGCTTCTAGGGCAATCACTAGTGAAGTGTGAATGCCAGGTTTGTCCTCAGGCAGTGGACCATGGGTGGAAGTCTATTAGCTGGTTCAAAAGGTAGAAATACAGCTCACAGTGCTGAAGTTCTTGTGCTGAAACTTGGCTGGCCACTTTTTTGGGGGGGGTATTGTATTAGCACCTTCAAAATTTTTATCTTAAATATGCAAGGCAGAAAAAAGTGCATATTTGCTCATTAGGTATGTTTACTAATCCTAACCACAACACACTTTCTTGTGTGTAGTTGGTGAAGACCACAGGAATGAAATTCCTCTTAATATTCCTCCAACTTTCTTACATCTATTGAAAGGCTTAATAATTTAGTGCCTTTCTCAAAGGCATAATTCATCATGGGAGAAAACACAGAAAAATAAAAAGTGACCTTTTTGAAAGGTCAGCTCATGTTTATGCTTCAGAAATAGTCAGGAGTACCAGTTCGGAGCAGGGGTAGGCTGCCCTAAAATAGCATTCCATTAATTGTTTAATCAGCCTGTGCTTGTTATACATTTGACATACTCTGTAGACAAATCAGGTCAGGGCTAACATGTGATTCAAAGAAACGGGGAAAAAAAAACAAAGCAAAACTAGTGAGTTTTGGAAAACACACCTCTTATAAGAAGAAAACCCCAGAACAAGCAAACTCCTCACACCTGGGAAATGAAAAACCTGACGAGGTTTCAACTAGGAGTCYAGAGTCTTCGATTCCCATCCATTTGCTCCAGATACGACGACAAATATCTGTTGGCTCAGGGACTTTGTATTTTGCCCCCTTTTTGTTAGCCTGTATCTGTTGTGCTGGTGCTCTTTATAATTTCTCTGGCTGCAGGACTTCAGTAAGGGCTTGTATCCCACCCCAAAAATATTATGCCAAAGGAGAGCAGTGGTTGGTGTGATAGCCTCATATCATAAATGTGCTAAAATATTGTGTTTCAGCCTTCATCTCTGCAGGACTCTGGTTCTCTTTGGAAGTATATATAAAATGTATCTCAGTTTATGTAGGCAAAACCAAAYAGGGTCACAGAGGCAGACTATAGCTTTTAACACAAATGGTTGACTTCATGATTTCAGTAGACATGCCCTGAAGGAGAATGTCTGTGCATTACACCAGATCCGAGAGAAAGAAAGGACTTGCAGAATTTTGTCTGTGTACTGTTTTCAGCAATATGCGAGTATCCAGGTCTCTCCTGTCTGCTTAAATGCCCATCGGCTTATTTTTCTCCCACATGAGCCAGCCCGATCAAGCTGCCCTCTCCTAGCTCTCACTGCAGCTTGGCCTCTGAACACTCCTGCCAATCTGTAGGGGAATCCTGTTCCAGGCACCTGAACTTTGTCARCTCTCCAGTTTGCTTTCCCAGATGAGAAATGAGCTGGCAGCCCTAAGTGTGGCTGTGGAAGTTGCTAATTCCTAAGGGCTAATGTTGAAAGTGGGGAACGTGCGCAGTCATTCCTCTTGACCATCAGTGCTCAGYGCTGGTGGCATAAAGCGGGAAGCCTTTTGCATCTCGTGCATGGCAAAGCAGTGTTGTTATTCTGGCTGCATAGCTTGGCTTGTTATTGAGCACATGCTTTGCAGATTAGCCTGTTTGTATAGCCAATCGAACATGTGCTCCATTAAAAATTAAAACATCCTGTTTTAAGGATGGAGCAGGAGACATCAGCTGCCACTGTGTAGCAGACATGGAAAGCCCCCAGAGCCCATTACCATAGGTTACAGCAAATGTTAATCAGTGCCAATGCAGTTAAATAATGCAGTTCGTGCAGATGGCAGCTACTACATCTACTCACAGATGTGTCCTCAAGTCCCTGAGGTTGCTGTATCACAGGAGTTGTCGGGAACAGTCAGATCTGATGCTGACTGTAGGTATCACCTTTGTGTTTATGCCACATATACCAGCCAGAGGAAAGACAGCGATCGATATGATGGGAGAAACAATACAGAAGCACACCAGACGGTAGCATGGGGCGATACCTGAGCTAAAATATAAACAGTAAAGAAATCTGTGTCTTTCACAAGCTATTATTTTTTTCTGCATATACACTGCAGTGTCTTAGATAGCCTCATTAAAGATCTGAATCCACAGCTCAGCTTTTGAACTTAATGGATATTTGTGATCCTTGCATATCATTACGAGAGGGCAGAGAACAGAAATATTGGCCTGCTAGTCAAATTTTATTTTGGATTATTGTATTCTTCTTTCTTGTTTCTGCAGAATCGACTTTAGTTGCGATTATAACGTTATTCAGCTCAGTCTTAAGTAATGATGTAATACAGTATTCTCTGCTAACTCGCCATATTGTCCTACTCCAGGTGAAGTGGTTTATATACCTTTTGGGTTGTTGATGCTCAGTGTGTGTGTTTATAAAGTGCAAGCAAGAGTTTGGGCATGAAAGCTGTGCTGTAAGTACATATACTTTTTCAAAGCTACCGCATTCTGTTCAGCGCATAATAGCAGGAARAACTGTTACAAGTCAAGAAGCTGCAATGCATCTGTTTTACAAATCTTGGTATCTATTTGTATCTTATCTATTTGTATTCCAATTGTGTTTCATTGGTAAATGATCATTATCTTCAAATCTCTGGATTTCTTGCATCATAATGTCCCTTTTTCCTGTTTAAAAAGTTTGGTATGTATGTATATTCATTTCTTTTCAAGTGGAATAGCTTAAAAATACGATTTTTTAATCAGTTAAGCACTTGGCTTTCTCTCAGGTTTGGCTTAATTTGTTGAGGGCATCACCATTATATCTCAGTGGCTAAAATATATAGATTTGATGTATTGCCCTTTCCTCAGCACCTCGCTGTTATTTTGGGTGCAGCTATGTCGTCTGCAACACTCAGCACTCAACGCTGTTCGCTATGATGGCTCCATTTGTGTTTTATGTAGAAGACAAGCTTAAAGCCAGCCATCTGCAATGAGCTTTGGTTGAGACATTCAGTTTTTACAACCATCTGATTTTTGAACCTGCCATAAGACTGTCATCCTTTCCTCTCCYGTTTTGTTTCCCCGCCACACTGAATAAAACACAGTCACCATTACCGTGCTCTTGTATTCTGCACTGAGCTTCTATTGACACGATCGGAAATTGTACAAGTGCAATGAGGTTAGTATTGAGATCTAAGAGCATAATACATTTTAGTTGTTTAAGTTTAGCTCTCAAGGCTATGAGCTGGGACTTGGGACTCGCGGGACTCATTTTTTCCTCTGTAGTTTCATCTTTTAACCATGAATTGTYGGATGTACAGTGCAGGATGAGTGTTCTGCTGTGACCATGCTGCTGTCAATTAATAATGGACTGTATCCAAAGTTTATCTGTAGCAATCATTCATACCATCTGGCAATACAAATTAGATGAATTTGAAGGCAGGCTACAAACAGGCATGTTGTTTTAGGGACTGCCATAATTATATCTATCAAATATAGAGACAAAGAATGTATTTAATGCATTTTTAAATAGTGTGTTGGGATCGATATCCCCTCGAGAGCGAGCTCCGTTTCTGCAGAAGCAGTGTAGCGTAGCGGTTGTATAGCCTTCCCGTGTGCTTGTATCAGCAATGCTCCTGTCGACAACGACATCTTTGGGAATGGGCAGGGGATTATTTCCCTTGTCTGTTCTGGCCTTGGCCTCTTTCCCATGGCTGACAGCAAGGAAGCCAATTAGGAGCAGACTAGGAACTGGCCAGAGATGATGACGAACCGGACACAGGACAGATAGAAATGTCCTAAGTATGTCACTGGCCCAAAACAGAGCAAAATTGCTGCACGCATGAGATAGCAATCTGATAGTATTTTAAAGTATTTTAAGCCTACTTACTGCTGCCTCAATTTGCAGGCTAGATCCATCATCCTCCCCATGCCCAGGCTCCCGTGTGGTGTCCTCGTGGGAGGAGAGCCCTTCTGGCTCCATCAGAAGAGCCACCATGGGGCAGAGAGTCTATGCAGAGGCAGGTTTGGGGCTTCCAGGCTAGGCCAGATCTCCTAGAAGGAGCTGTGTCTAGTGGGGTGGTGCAGGCTGGGAGTGAGAGTTYACTTTGTGTCACCTTGGTTAAGTAAGGTGAAATGACCCAAATGTTGATCTCCATGCACGTCCCATGCCTGTGATTGCGGGACATCCATCTCCTTGTCACTATATCACATGTAAAGCCAAAGAAGAGGAAATGGAAGAAATGGGAAACGTAATTTATTCTCATCATTGTAGAAGGGACACTCTGTGTGTGTTTCTGCAGTAAAGCAGATGTTCTGCCCAAAAAATATGTTCATAGAGTGTTGAATGCAAATGGTCTTGGCCTATTTCATATCACTACTACATTTTCCCCAAGTTTAACTACAGTTTGATCAAGAAAGGTGTGTACAGAAGGAAGTGTCAGCATTACTGATGTAAGATACTTCCTCCATGCTATTCTGCTGTTTGCTATGTAGCCTTTAGATAAACTGTTTTGATATAAGTAAGTCCTTTTGAATTTCTACAAAAGAGTAAGTTATAATATGCAAAACCACTGGCAATCTCRGAGTCATAGTTTAACATCCTCTGTGATGTGATTTGAGATTACTATTTGATTTTTCAGGATTTTTTCCTCTCTCAGTATTTCTTTTCTGTCAATTTTCAGAGCTATGTAAATGTTCAGCATTAAGATTTTGATGTATATGATGCATTTCAGTGCTTTAAAGGACATAGAGCATTTCCAGAAGTTTATTCAACACCTTTTGGTTTATTCTACTGCTATTTGGCTACTAGTACCCCAAGTTTATGCTTGAGTATGATGGCATTTATATTTACCTAGTAGACTAGCCTATATTTGGTAATTACCTCATTTGTATAAAATGAACGTTTAGTCGCTTTTTAAAATTTGTTTTGTTACTTCTTTGATGTGAATTGATAGCAATATTTCTGAAGCATTTCTCTTTAGTCAATGCAAATCCGTGACAGCGGGAAAATTATGTCTTGATTTAATATACGCAGTGTCTGCTTTCATCTGGTTGAGGAAGCCTCGTACACAGACCTGGAGACACCAGGTAGGTAGGGTGTGTGTGCCGAGATCGAAACTGCTAGGGAAGTGCTGTTGCTGCTCAGAGGACGCCGGGACTGGAAGGACGTGTCCTTAATTATCACTATAACCCTTCCCCGAGGAGCCCCCGGCGTGCTTTCTCCAGCGAGAAAGCTGCAGTATCCATGGCGAAGGTATTTTAGCAAGGCCTGGGACCAAGGCAACCGCGCGGGCTGAACCTCCCTCCCTCGAGAACGTCGCGTTTCCAGTCTGGTAGGGCCCTGATCYGGTGTCACTGAAGGCAGTTACAGCCTTTATTACTGATTTCCGTCAGCCGTGAATCAAGCTCTAAAATCTTCGGAAATGTTCATTGTTATGCTACGTGTCTAATTTCTGCAGAGGTGGAGTTACATATGAGTGCTAAATGCCTCTTATGTCTCCATTGGTGTCATACTTTATGCTTTGCCATGTGTTTTACAACCAGTAACAAAAGCGTGATTGTAAATAGGACCCATTAAGCTTGTTTGAGCTTCTACTCATAGAATGCATTTTGGAAGGGGCTTTCACTGCTTTTTTCAGTTGGGGATTTAAAGGAAAATCAAGCTGGTATTGTGGAAAAAAAAAATCCCTTCCCTTGGTTCCCCTTAAGCAGAGTCGTTAGTCTACATCAGTTTCTGCTTCTTGTTTGCACTAAAGCTATCAGTGGTTTCAATTTGCCATAGCACTTCTGCGGTACTGATAGGGTAGATATCAAGCAAATTATTTTTATTAGGTCAAGCCTAGTGTGACCTAGCTTGCTGCTAAGGCAAGCCACTGGGAATAGTTCAGAGATGTTGCTACATGGTTAAGTTTCTTTCTTTAAAACTTTTACTTTCCATCAATCAGTTAAAACGAGGAACAGTCAGTCAGTCCAGTGAACAGGTAGGTGATAATATAAGAATTTCTTAACTACTTATATGATATATACATGCATATACATACAGATACACACACGTAATTAATATGTACATAAAGCTATGTGTATTCTGTTATGTAAACTTTTATTTACAGATTATATATAATTTATTTATAAATGACTTTTAATATTTGTACTTATATATATGGATGTAAATACAACATTTACATGGTTGCACACCTAAACATGCAGCTCCAGTAGACTGTCAGAGTGCTCATTAATGATTGAAATTCCCGTTTTAACCAAGGTTGCTGTATAAAACATGTACCTTACCTGGTGTGCATGCAAGTCCTGGTTAAAATCTGCATAAATACTTGTTTGAATAGTATTCGCCAAGCTTCACAAGTTACACTTCCGTATGAAGAGCACAGGATGCTGTCGTGTACACATGTGTATTAAGCACCATTCATAATCTTTAGGATGCAATCAGATTGCATATAGTCTCTTTTTGCTTGGTAGGAAGCCAGATTCTAAGGTAATCGGTATTAGGGAATTTCAAGATGTAATTAAGAGTTGATCAAAACTTTGGTAAGATTCTTCACGTTTTGCTCTTCATTTGTATGTATGTAAGAAAAGAATACCTTAAAAAATATATTTTGTATTGGGAATTCACAACTTCAAGGTGACTTGTCAGAAATGATGGATTCCTTAAAATACCTCCTATTCTTTCATCAGCAAAATAACCTTTAAGTTTTTAAAGTATTAATCTCTTACATGCATGGCCCTGTCGTGCTGTCAGGTGAAAAGGTTTAACTGGTTTCCACTGTTTAAGCATCACTGTCTTATCTTCAGAGCTAACTCAGCACGTCTGAAGTCTTGGAAAGCAGATGATTGATCAAGGAATTTAGGGAACAGTTTCCTTGACAAAGCCAGGGAGGATATTTCCTAAGAGGGGCAGTGGGAGTAGGGAAAGCATGAAACTTATTTAACAAGCAAGTCTTGAGTTGTGGAATCTGCATAATATATCCACTGGCATTAAGTCTGTCATCTTTGCATTGCGTTTCTTGTACGGATTTTGCAATAGCTGTCTTTCACTGTCAGCTCTAATAAAGAGCGTTGGTCAGCTTGAATTCCCTGGGAGCGCAGAGTTATGTTTTGTGAACTACATGTGCCTGAGGCCTCTCATGCATGATTTAAACTGCTTTGTAAATGTCAATAGGTGGAAAAGCATTAGATCCCTTGTAGGTTTCCCCAAATCCTCAAAGATGTGTATACCATGTATAAACCATGCTGGAGTTTCAAGGCCACTGCAATCTCTACACCTGCCTAACTGTGGGTTTAAGGTATTGCCAGAAGCAAAATATCAGTGTATACATGATTTGATCCAACCGGCCAATGAGACCCTTTATTAAGGAAACCTTTGCTCCTGTGGAAGGTCCCTTGTGATATTAAGTGGGCACACAGCATAAATGTTGCATGTCCTTCAAACTTTGTTGCTTTGTGCTGTCTTTAAAAAAATAAAATAAAATATATTTCTGCTTTGTCTGTTGAATCTGCCTTTAAATGGAGGACAAACTAAGCCACAGGAAAGACTCACGCTTCTGTGCGCGTTGGGGCAGAGGTGGAAACAGAGCTTTGTAGGTTATGAAAGGAGCCAGCTTTTAATTAGGAGTGCACTATCTATTGGCAGAAACCACTGACTRTATGAAATAAATAAGAATCTGTTACTAATGAGAAACTGCGGGGGACTTGGATGGCTCAGGGGACTAGTAATGTAGGTCACTGGTTTGCAGCCACACTGGAAGCCATTTCCATCTGATGCTTGCTCAGTAACCTGCAAGGATGAGTCCACTGGGTGCCAGCCCAGTTTCTTGCAGGCAGGTGTACACTTTGCAAAGCCACYGTCGCAACTGGCTGCACCCTAAAGGGCATCTCAGTTCCTCAGCCAGCCACCCGGCCCAGGTACRGCTCCTCCGGGTCAGGCCGACCTACGCTGGGAGGCCCCTGCGAGGAAGGTAGCACGGGCGCTGTCTGGTTTGCAGACGAGTGGAGGGAGCTGGCTGCTGGGGTTGCCAGTGAGGAGTAGCTCGTGAGCGCTGAATTAGCTGAGAAACACATTGATTAAAGTATTCAACTCTTAGTGAAATGCACTGCTGTGGTCAAGGGTAAGTGTGATATGCGGATACCGGTAAATTGCTGTTTTGAAACTTATGGGCTGGTTCTCYGTAGGAGGCAGGATATTGGGCTAGATGGACCTTTTGACTCACCCAGTACGCCCATTTGTATACTTTGAATGACCAGAGGCTGCCTCTCTGTGTTTCCTTAGCAATCTAAAAAGTTACTGTCAGGATCTGTGTAGCCCATGCTTTGTGCTTTTAGTTCTCCTAAGCTGTTGTATTATGCCAGCGTGTAGGAAAGACTTCATCTTCTCCTGGGTGGAAAACAGAATGCCTCCAATAGCTGTCTGTAATGTCAGCTGCTGCCTGTAGAGCCAGTGTCCGTAGGGGACTGTGCCTTCTACAGCTGTGCTGTGTGCTGAGTCTGCCCAGGGCAGCATCCCATTGCTTGGGACTTGTGTACCGGTGCCGTGTACTAGTTGGGCAGCTCTGTGGCACTGAGTCACAGACGAACACCACCACAGGAGGCAAATGGTGAAATTCTGTGGTATCATGTGCAAGGTTGAGATGTGTGTTGGGGTTCAGAGACTCCAGCTGTCACTAATCAGACTGAGAATAAGAGCATGAATACACTTTCCCAGTTCAGCATTACAATGAAAATGTTGCTATCTCCTGGTGTCAAATGACCTAGGTCACCTGATGTCCCTTGCTGCTCTAGAGAAAAGAATGAGACCTCTGTGGACCTCTGTTTTACCTGCAGTAGTCTCTGATTTTACCTGACAGCTCGGTGATGCTATGAGATCTACCGCATTATTCTCACCATACTGTTTTTCTATTGTCTTGGCTCATTATACTGCTCTCCATTCCTCTCCACTAAACTCTGAGTTTGTTTCCAAAGCTGTTTACAGTTTTTCAGGTATACTTTTTTCTTTTATCAGCAGAAACTTCTGAGAGTGACGAATGGTTCCTTGAAGAGCTGATACACACTGCGAAGTGTTGGTCAGATCGTTTATAACTCCTCAATGTCCRGTAGCTGAGCTTTGCTATCACCATGGCCCTTGGAAGTCACATTTATGACATCCTGGCTTTCAAAGTTCAACTATCCTGGCTGGAAAACTTGTTTCA
>NW_028185950.1:805620-880620 GCF_003343005.1 Rhea americana | reverse complement strand
AGCTGCACAGCAAAGCCACCCAAAGACGAAAACAAGCCACAAAGTGAGGCCTTTCAGTACTGTGGCTTCCCGCCGTCGTTTTTCCTGTGCCGGGGAAAGGGGCTGCACAGCTTTAGTGGAGCTGCGGGACCCTCGGCCTTGGGGCTGGTGCCTCTCCGGGGCAAAGCCATGGGGTGGGAGCACCGGGCAGGGGGGACATGCRGGTAGCAAAGGCTTCATTAAAGCGTGGAGACCCAGACAGATGAGCAGTCTCCAGTTGCATTTTCTTTCCGTCTTCCCCATCTGTTCGCTGCGGTTTTAATTAAATCTACTGAGATTATTCTTGGCCTTCTCCAAGAACTAGAAAGCYGACCCGTGCCAATGTCCACTCGTCTCTGCTCTTCGCTGCCAGCCACTAATGAGCAGGCACGTCGGGGAAGATGCCTGTGCGCCTCCCCTCTGCTCGCCAGCCATCATGAGCTGTTAATAAGGAGAAAGCCAAAAGGGCCAAGGTCTCCATCCCCTTGCGCCTCTGTACCGAGCCAAACAAACTAATGAAGGACTGCACTTGTGGGTGGCTTGCTAATAGAAATGACAGGCTTCAAATAACCTTAAAGCATCCRGCCCGRTGCTTGTCTATCTGATCAGGGCTCTTCGGCTGGCACCTGACACTTTCAATACCGCGGTGACGTCCCCGTGCGTCCTCTCCGAATGCTGTCAYGCAGCAAGATCTTTCTTCTCTTCGYTCGCTTAGAGGCTGCCTGGCAAAGCTGTTAAGTCTGCGATGGGAGTGACAGTTAACCGCAGGCCTGTCAGCCTCACTTCCGATGTCAGCACGTCCTTACGCCCATTAGGAGCGTGTCGCTGCAACTTCGCCAGCAGCCTGCCGCGGTGCGCTCGGCGCCCCTGTCTTCTGCATCCCACCGCAGCGCCTAATCGCGCCGATAGGACCCTTCTGAGGCGCTCGTTAGGTGTTTGTCTGGTCAAGCCTCTAAAAGGCTTTTCTTAGGGGAGAAACAGACGTGAAATTTTAAAATCTATTGGGGTTTTTCTCATTTGCAGACGTCGTCGTTGCCAAGAAATGTCCCTGCCTGTCTGTGTTGCCCTTAGTTAGGCAGAACACCAAATTCTGAGCTCTTTTTACTTTGGAAAGTTTCTGGGGTTTGCTAYCTATCAAGGCCATCGGTGGAAGAGCAACCAATTGAAACAAGAATTTTTTTAGAAATATTTGCTGATTAATTAAATAGCAAAATTGTAAGGAGAAATCTGAYGTAGCAATAGTTTCTGCAATGCACTGCAACGCTTTCAGTGTTTTCCTTCAAGCAGGGCTGAGCCGTACTTTGAAGCTCTCTGTTACAACTTGGATCTTACTCTATGGGCATACAATTTCATCCCCTTGTTCTTGGCACTGTTTTATACTGTTGAACATTCTCGGGTAATAACACATCCTACTAACCCACAAGATTTAATTTTTAAAAGCACTTTTTCCATAAGTGGAAAATATGATTGAGACCATTAAAGGATTTAGTAATGTTAGGAGACTAAATAATATACTCTTTAGTCTTGATCTGCAAAGCAAAGAAGTACGACAGTACCTCATTTCGGCATTACTAGCAAATACAGTAGTGATATGGTTTCATAGCGTAGGGGGGAGATTTTCATCAGAACTTAAGCATTTTTCTCAGTTGAGTGACTCACTGTTTCTGTTTTATTCTGTCCCAGAACTGGGCCGGAATATATCATGGAACGCACAATGGAAGTGATAGTTACGAAGTGATAAGTAGTTAAGCTGTAATGCAATTATAATTGCCATGCTGTATCTCTTCAGGTAGTCTTTCTTCCCTCTTCTGAGTAGAATTAGCCATCATCTTTCTTGTTATAGAAGATACGATGCTTAAAAAATAAGCAACCCAATCTGGTCTCTGTTTTCTGCCAAGAATCTTGCAGTGCCCCATAATCTGTGGTCCTGAACCCAGCAGTGGTGCTATTAAGAATTACATTTTGCGTTGATTTTCTCATGGCTGACTGAGTCCAAACTATGAATTAGATGTCATTTGTAATTGCCATTTGCCTGTATGATTTGGGAATTGATAGCAGCAAGAAAACCAGAAGAGAACTTACTAAATACACCTACATCTCTGCTGCTCTTGGTAAAGCTTGAGTCATAACTGGACCTCTGATAAAATATTAACATAACTAAAAGCTTAACAAGAAGCTTGAATTAAAAAAAAAAAAAGCGTGTTTTTCCTGAGTTCCTTTCTGAGATGCTACAGTTTAGAGTGCACAGTTAAAAAATTTGCAGGCTCTGAGAGCGTTTAGTGCTGCCATGGAGCATTATGAAGAGATTCAGGAGCCTGAAAAGTAGGGTGGACATCTTGTGGACAATTCAACAATTATTTTTAAAGCTCTGTTGCTGGCAAGTGAGAGACCATGCTGCCTTCTTGGCATCTGCTGTTGAGTGCACTGTACATTAGACATACACAATCGGGGCCAGGGGGAGTTTCAAATTCAACAGCCAGCAGCCCGGGTATCAATTAAAGTTGGGTTATTTTCATATGTCACCATTATGACCCTTTAAACAGTGGAGCTATASTGGAATCAGGATGTCTCTCTGACCCTATACTATGCAAATGCACCGAGGCCAGAAGGACTGGAAAACCTACTGAATTTTAATGTGAAAAGTGTGCGATGCCCCTACCTCATTGACATTCTGTGTGGATTTTTTTCACTAATCCTCACACTCAGTAGGCATAACTTTCTTGATCTCAGTTCTGCAGCGGGGTGCACAGGTCAAAAGGCAGCTGAGATGGGCCAGAAAGAAGTCAGGCTGTAGAGCACGGGGTGACGTATGCAGTTACAATTAGGAACAGGCCTGAGCCATCAAGTTCAGGTAAGAATYCAAACTGAAGTTGGAGGGATGGCTGAGCCATGCTATTAGTTCAGTCCCGTAAAGATAATGGCCAGTTATTTCATCTACGTCCRGAATTTCTCCAAATCATTTACTGCGTTTATATTTTTGAGTTTGTCTTTAGCCACTCCAGGAAAAGCTTTCAATTTAGAATTGTTTCATGGTAAACGGCATGGTTCCTCTGTTTGAACCTGTCTCCATAAAYGATGTGGAGGAGAAGCTTTGACACAAAGAGTAGAAATAAGAGAGATATGAGACATAAAAACAGCTCCGCAGACCATGTTGTTTTTCTGTGCCTTTTTTTCCAGTTCTATTACATTCCACTTGAAATGGGTAGTGTTGATAAGCTCCTGGCTCCAGGAGATGTGGAAAGCAAATGACAGGCACTAGTGGTCCTCAAATCCTCACTGACCACTGGGCAACCAGTAATGTGCAGAAGATAAAACCAAGTTGTATCTTCCCTGTCAGTCTCTGCTCTAGTAGCTTCTGGCAGCTGTGCAGTAGCTTCCCGTAGCTATGAGGCTTCAGTTGGGAGCCATGTTATGGAGGGGAGAATAAACATTTYGTACCTGTGGTGTGATACTTGTTGCTCACACTGAAGATCTGTCCCACTTACAGCACTGTGCACTTGCATGAAGCCCTCCACCACCCCCACCCAGGGATATGGCCCTTCTGGTTCCATGGCTGACTGTGTCCCCTGTGTTTGCTAGATGCTGATGGATGGATTCAGGACAGACCTGGAAAATAGTAGTACATTATCTGTCCCGAGCTTCCACTTCAACACTGAGGAGATGCAGAATAGAAACATGCTTGTTTGCCTGTGTTGTCAAGAGCACAGACCAGCCAGTGAGATAGAAAGATCACTGTATTTTGCATATAAGCCCATTCACATTTAGGGGATAATGCTAAATATGATGATTCCGGTATGAACCCTGTGGCGTATGATAGACACAATACTGGTTTTATTCTGTGGAGTACTGAAGGGTAACGTTCTGGGATGGAGCGCTCTTAGAAAGTAGAGGAAGGGAGTG
This sequence comes from Rhea americana, assembly GCF_003343005.1. Classification (NCBI taxonomy): domain Eukaryota; kingdom Metazoa; phylum Chordata; class Aves; order Rheiformes; family Rheidae; genus Rhea; species Rhea americana. Next base: position 876,702 of record NW_028185950.1, on the reverse strand, counting down.
CTAAAAAAGAGCTGGTTTTCATTCACTTGGCAGTTTGTTGAGGTTTTTTTCAGTTGACTCTCTGGCTAGCTTTGCTTTTCTTGCTCTTTTAGTCCCACCAGCTTTATGAGATCTCAACTGTTTATGAATTAGGGCCACATAGTATTTAAATTTCCAAACAGAGAACCATTCTTCTGTAGAACAACCTTTTGACTTTTTAAGGTTGTCAGATGTGTTACTCTTTTTTTCTTTAAAGGGAGTATTGTATATAGAACCTCAATTATTTCCTCATAAAGTGATTTTAAAATGACTCCCCAGTGAGTTTAAGGAAAGTATGTCTAGACTTTTTTCTTTTGCTGTTTTATCCCCGTCTCCCCTTCCAGCCTGCCCCCTATCATTTTGTAGCTTATGGATAGTTGAGGATTTGTTGTACTGCAATTTAATGCTGAGTATGTGCTGTGACCTTTGGGGGAGTCTGTTGGCAGTAAGTAGCATTACAAATAAAGTACTAACAGATTTCAGAAGTTTGTAGATTCCAAACTGGATGCCGAAGCCTGCAGTCATTTATAAACCTACTCCACAGATCTCCAAATCTGACACCAATGTGTTGTTGTAGACTTTGCTCAAATGCCAGCTGGTTGCTTTTTAGAGTCCCCCTTTACAAGCTAGACAACCTCCCTTTCAGCTCCTCAGCAATTTGACTTGTGTAGCTATTGCAATTGCAGTAGATAAAGTCCCGGAAGGTCTGGAAAAATGTGTGTGCTGTCATGTATACCATGCCAGTGTGGAGCTATTTGTTATTTCAGGTGGACATGGTCTACTATAGAGATTTTACAAAACAGGGCCTATATTACCCGGACGGCTCTTGAAGAGATATAAACTCAGACTCCAACAGGATGAAGGATCCCAGCCATGTAGCTGGGTTTACAAATCCAGTCAGGGYAGGTGGTCATGGAAATTAGGGATTATTCCCAGACTGTACAGTGTAGCGCAGCATCCTTGTGCTCGCTCCRACCAAGGTGATGGTCTGCATGGCACAGGCGTGCTGCAGAGCAAGGGTGATCCTGGGCACGGGATCAATCAAGTAACTGAGATGTCTGTGACCACCGGCAGGGCTGATTTGCTTGAGTGGCGAGCACACGCTCTACCCAAACAGCCTCAGACTCACGAGTAGTTGTTGCAGCATGGCTTGGGCGCCTTTGCCTGATGTTGCAACGCCAAAGAGGTTCCTCATCCGAGAAGGGGGCTCATCACGTGCATGAGGGCTTGCATGGCAGGATGCTGAGACTTAGGAGYTGGAGCTGGTTTTAGTGCTGGAAGTGGATTAGCCAAATCCCTGGAACAGTGCAAAAATCCATTTTTCCACGTGCTGAGGTTGAAGGAAACGTATAATTAGTAGTATCCCGCTTTTTACTTAGTTAAGTCGTAAAGTGAGGTATCCTGGAGTTTGTATTTTTAGCAGCCACTTTAGGAGATGGTGGGGGAGGATAAGTGTGCATGGAGGGGGGAGAGATTAATTTAAAATTGATAACCACATGGCAGCACCACAGTTTTAACAAGCTCAAGGCTTGCCTCGTGAAGCCTGCTGTACTCCGGGGACTAGAGTTCAATTCTCCGTGCTGCCAGTTGAAATCAGAAATCACAACTGCAGTGATTAGCAGTGAATTTCCTGATCTCGGTGCCGCAGGCAAAGGAAGGAGGGGGCTGTTTCCCCCCTCCTTCTCCGGCCTGGTTAACCCCTAGCAGGGGAGAGGAAGCTGGGGAAAGAGAATCTGGGGGAGTTTACAGCACTTAAACTTGTACATGCTGTTTAAAAAAAAAAAAAAATCAATAGCCATTAACAGCCAGGCCTGGCTGTGGAGAAGTGCCCAGCGGCGTCTTAATTAATCTCATCGCTAATAGAGGAGCATCACTTCCAAATGCTTGTGCCACCCCTCTCGTTCCTGCGATGCGGGTCATACCCTCAGAGGCAGCGCGCAGGCAGCAAGGGGCAGCTGCTCCCAGTGATGCCGGTGTCAGTCCAGGGTCTCCCCAGATGCTGGATTTCTACTGGTGTAACTGGGGTCAAATCTGATTCTGTTTGCATCAGCATCGGGTAACACCCGCCAYGGGTTCCCCATGCTTGTTGTTCAACAGTGATGCAGCTGGTAAAGAGACTGGTAAAATATTCCTCTGGATCGTTGCAATTTGGAATTTGGCATTTATTGATTTGTGTGGCTTTTTGATACTGCTCCACACGAGTAGCAGAGGGCTTCAGCACTCCCGTTTTGCGTGGGTGATCGATACGTCTGGCTGGAGCTACCAAACTGTTCCCTTGGGCCCCTTCTGCACGCTGCTGCTGCTGCAGGCTGCTTGCTCCGATGCCTTGTAATGTAGGATCAGGCCATCTTGATTAACCCATGCAAACAATATCAAATCGACATTCAGAAAACCAGTGCAATGTGTCTACAGCAAGGTGGGGGGGTGGCTCATTTGCCAGCTCTCTTTGGGCTGAAAACGTAAGCGTTTTAGTGAGCAGAGCAAGAGGAGGTGTTGCTCCACGGACTAATAGATAATCGGTCCAGCAGTGACCGTATTGCATGGTGCCACCACCGCTAGGCGCAGGGCTGGGAAGTTCCTTTAGGGAGGGTTGAAATTAAATTGCACAGGAAGTGCCAGCGAAAAGGTTTATGATATGCCGTGCTCCAGCTGATCTTATGTCCAGATCCTATCCTCCGACACTACCTATTTTGTCGCACGATTTTTGTGCTTTTCTGCTAGGAAAGGTTTATATAAATTTAGGTTCTCAGGTACAATAGAGGAAACCAGGGAGCTGGATTCTCACCTCACCTGGCAGGTTATCTATTAAATGTCAGGAGAACTATACTATGATCAGCCAAGTATACGGCACCCAAATCAGTCCCTTTGCTTGAAGGGAGGGGTGTTCGTTTGGGAATTTATAACAGGAAGGTCACATACATGTATGCACATATATATGTTATACTGCTTTAACTTGAGAAATTAATATGGCTATCATGAAATCAATAGAGAGATGCTTGTATCTCAGTGACTTGCGTGTATGAACACCAACCTTTATTGCTTTAATGCGATTAAATTTTAATTTATTTCCAAGCGAGTGCAGTGGCAGAGGTACATACAAAAAGTGAGGCTGGGCAAGGTGGCGAATAGCAGCGTGCTTGCTGTCAGACCCAGTTGGCTCGCAGGAGCCGCCTTTGCGTGCTTCTTCAAGGTACATGGTAAGCGCCTGGAMAATGAGCTTGTTGCTAATCATCATTTTTCCCTGCAATTTTTTCTTTTTTCTTTTCTTTTTCTTTTTTTTCTCCTTCCTAGTGTTCTTTGCTGGCTACTAAATAAATCGTGATGTGTTTTTTGGAATTTCAAATAGCACTCTACAACCTGGATGTTTGCTAAATATATCAAGGCAAACACCACCACCAGTAAAACCCCCAAACTGTGGTTAATTCCTGATAACTCTGGCCTCGAACACTTAGAGAAAAACTCCTGGCAGCAGTCTGTTTTAAACGTGGTCGATGATGCATTCGCAGTGCGCCACTTGCAGCCTAAATCTCCTGTGTTTAGTGTGACTTGGGGCCAAAGAGTTACCCTATGGCGAACACAAAGCAACTTCTTTGGCTGTAAGGAGAAGCCTAGATTTAAACTAATGCAATAGGAGCACAGAATTTGGCCCGTGGACTCTGCTTCAGGATCCCCTGGCTCTTGTAAGCTTTTTATTACTAATTAAAGTTGGTAAGTAGCCCCCCTCAGGGTGTTTTGGCTCATAAATGCGGGCCAACAAAATATCTAATTTTACTAAATCGAGTAATTTTTTATATGCCAACAGAGGGCTTTTGGTTAGATTTTGTTTTCTCTCTTCCCACTGTTATTCCAAAGTGAAAGCTCCAGTGTTTCCCATCAACGTCAGAAAGCAAAAGCAGCTCTTGTTCTCGCTTCCTGGCTTCCTCCTGCGCCGTCCCCGTTGCCCCGAAAGGCTCCCGCCTTCGCGGAGGTCGGACTTTGGCTCTCCGTGGGGGCTTTCCACGCCGAGACCTGCAGGGACGCTTTGCCGAGAGGAGTGCTGTTGGGCACCTACAGGGCTATCAGCTCTGGCTCCGTGAGATTTTCAACAGTAGATGTATTAAAAATTAGTAGCATTTATTTGAGCRTATGCACCTTGCATCTTTTCAGAACGTCCTTCTCCCCGTACACGATTAAACCACAGGTTTCTTTCCCTTCTAGAACCAAACTCGTTACAGTATGATGAATGAAACAGTAGAAGTAAATGTGTTTTAGTAGCATGAATGGTTACCTACCCTTCATTGGCAGGGATTATTCTTGCRGTCATTGGTCAGCAGCGCTGGAATCTGTCGAAGCAGTTTTGACCAGCTAGCAATGTGAAATATTTGGGGTGACTTTCATCTCCGTAAAGACCGAAAGCCTTTTAAAAAGCAGACTGGAATCTTTTGATTTACATTTTYGATATTAAACAGAGAGCCGCTCTCCGCGCTTTTTTGCTACAGGGCATCGCTTCATTGCTAAGAAATAGGGCTATGGCAAGAATCCAATTTCTTAATGAACTAGCCTATCTGGAGGAAAACAGCTTTTCACACCATAATAAACAATGAACACCTTTTAGATAACAAATTCAATGGCAAAAATACTGCATTGTACATGTCATAGCCCCATAATTTAATGGAGGCACTTGCTGCATTAGTGGTTTACATTAATTTTTAAAATTAATTTTGTTTGGCCTGCGGGAGAAATATTTTCTTTTTTGTTTCTGATATCCTGCAGCTCATTAACACTTTTTTACTGCTGCTCTACAATACTATCTGTAATCGTCCAATTTGTAGCTAGAGGCTCATTTTTTAACTAGAGAGAGAAAAAAAAAATGAAGCTTTTACTGAAGTCATAAATGAAGCTTCAACCACACTGAAAAATCAGCATCTCTAGCAGCAGTTAGGGAACCRTGGCTTTCTGAGAATGTACTAATTAAAGTCTTTATGGATTTTTAGCCTGTGGGTTCTCATTCGCTTTGTAGCCTGGGACAGGGAAGTTCTCATCCCCTTTCTGCCTGGCATAGGTAAGCTGGGGGAGCGCGGTTCAGAATGGATCCCGCTCTCCTCTTCCTTGCACGGTACAAAGCGTTGGTACTTACGGACACTTAGGGGCTTTAGCTGTGGCTCTTCTATGTTGTCCTTTGCCTGGGAAACGCGTGACGTGGGTTTCAGTTGAAGAAGTCAGGGTGCTCCTTCGGAGCTGCCGAAGCGCGCAAGTGCATTTTCCCCCTTGGAGCACCTGGACTCTTCCCTGCTCGGAAAAAATGAGACAATGAAGAGCAAAGTTAAACAAATTCAKTGTCCGCCCCGTTCTGTGCACCATTCCCAGCTGCTAATTTAACAGCGGACTGGTTCTCTCTTCCCGAGTAAAGTGCGGTGTGGGCAGCTGCTTCGGTGTCCCGGGCTGTCACGCGCACTCCGGCGGTCCCACCAGGCTGCGGCAGGACTCGTAGGCGAGCAGCTCTGCAGATAATGGAAAGCACCAGAAGGGCACGTTCAGCAGGACTTTGCTGTCTCCAGGACACACAGCTGCAGGAGCTCGAGAGTCCTTAGCTGCTCCTCAGCTCTCTGCAGAAACGGTCCTTCAGTGTGCTCCTAGGAGCGAAAGCGGAGGTGCTCCTAACAKTTCCCTGATGCTAGCAGTGAGGACTTGAGGTCTTTTTCAGCGAGTGGTGTATGTCGTAGCAGAGACTCGTACGTGCCCGTCGTGGCAAGACGTTGGCTTCATCACTGCGGGTGCTCACGGGGAATCCGGCTGCGTGACGGAGCGGAGGAGTAACGGCTACAGGTCGCACAAGGTGGCAGGGGTTAGGCCTGTCTCGCTATCCATCTACTCCCCCATCGTTGCACTATCTGAGTGCCTGTCAGGGCTTGTTTTTCAGAGTTTCGATATAATTTCATAGCTTTTTCAGCACGACTGCCCAAATGTCAGTTGTGCAGTACAACGTAGAATTACYGAGCAATGAAAAATGTAGGTGTTGAATGGCATCTGTATTGCTTGGCCTCTGCTGTGCCCTCCCGTAATGAAAACAATGGCTGTGAATTCGCTGTAGTTAAGCCGAACTTCAAATTTAATGTAAATTGTTGGATTGCAATGAATATAAAGGCATGTTTCATTGCAGTCGATTAGATTATGTTCCTGTGCCATTAAGAGTGGGTTCCTCAAAAGCCTGGTGATAGAATGTAGCAAGTAGCGAGGCTCTTGCTACGCTCCGTTGCAGGACAGTATTTGGAGATAGGAAATTACATGTAATTACAGGGGGTGAGATCATCAGTTTATATAAATCAGCCTGACTTTGCTGATGTCAGTGGAATTATGCCAGTTTACACCAGCTGAATGAAACAAACACAYGCACAGATGTCCTGATTCTCCCCTGATTTTACAGTGGTGGGAATCCAGGGTGACTATAGGCGGTGCTGGGTCAATAAGCTGCCTTCAACTGAGCAATGTGAGTTTATCGGGGGGTGAAGATCGAGGTGGTAGATTACATATACTTTAGGGTGCAGCTTCCCTTCCTTCAGCACTGGTGAGTGCACTGCAGCAAAGCCGTTCTCAGCCTGGACCTTGTCTGTAAAACGAAGGACTGACATGCTGGGCCAGCCAAGAAAGACCAGGATGAAAATCGGACTCTTGCCGCTGCTGGAAATGCCTACCTTGAGTCGGTAATTCGCCTGCTAAATCACGCATGACATGTAGAGCTGCTCCAGTTGAATTTCCAGCACCGTTTCAGGTTGAGGGAAGAGGAATTGCAACTGTGGCTGTGTCTTGGACCTTATGTCTTTAGCAAAGAGGAGCCAGMAGGGAAGGCTTCTGCAAACCGATGAGCTGGTGTAAGTCATTAGAACAATAGTGGACAGCGGCAGGGCTCCGGTATTGAATAAACCGTGGGGGCTATTGTCGTCTTTCAGAACGACGATATCCTTTTTCCCCTCCTTTTTTTTTTTTTCGTGGAACTTGTAGCCATTTTTGAGCTTTCATTTTTCATAATGTCACGGATAATCTTTTATCTATTATCCACTAGCGCTGTTCTGACAGACATTTGCATCAAATGGTAACATGCAGGCTGGAACTCTCTCTAGTGGGGAAACCAGCTTGATACGAAAGGTTATTCGCTCTCGCCGCTTCTCGTGGCTTTGTTCTCGATTCATACACGTTTCTCCCTCCCATCTAAATGTGGGCACTTCTGGAGCTTTTTCTTTAGGAGGGAAAAAAAAAAAAMCAAAAACCTTCAATCCTGAGATCTGAGCTTATTCAGGCTTCTTCCTACATATCAGTCAAAACCTTGTATTCACTGAAAATAATGAATCTGCTTTGAAACATTTGTTGAGCGCTCGGTATGTCTCCAGAATCCTTTCAGGACCTTTCCTACAGAGACACTGGCAGCTTTCTTCTTATTTATTTATTTATTTATTTTAAGGAGAGGGAAGAGTGATGAAGGAAGGAACTTAGGCAGCCATGAGCCTTTTTGCAGCTGGCATCTCTCTCTACCAAAAAAAAAAAAGACCCTGATGGGAACAATGACCTTTAAAAATGTGGGTAGAATATGCTCCGAGTGTTTAAAAGTTAGCAAAGCAGAAAAATGGTGCGTGACTGGAAATGTGAAAGCGTGGTTCAGTATTACTTTGGTTTCATAATTCCTCACTTACACTATCATTATTAAATGATAGTATAAAAACGTGGCTCAGCCTCCATTCTACGAGGAAAAGTTCATTGATTTGAGAAGCAGCTTTATATGCCATCTAATAAACCCAAATAGATCCCTCCCGCGGTGCCTTTCTGTGTTCTCGGRCGATTTGAAAGTCCTTTTCACAAGACTGACTTAGCGGGCGAAGTCACCGACCATCACACGCTTTCCGTTCTGCCTCTCATCCAAACAGCCCTTGTAACGGCGCATCGTTTCCAAAAATACTGCKCTTGCAGTGTCAGCGTTGGATACGAGCCYGGCCTAATCCGGGATGGGAGACCTGGAAAGCGTGCTTAGTAGTTACTGTTCTGCTGGTATCTGGTGCTACCTTAGGGTATRGCCAAAGTCCTGCTGCAGTGGGTTAGTAGTTTTACCCCCTGATTCTGCAGGGATGTAGTATGGCACCCACATGCCTTTCCAGCAAGAAATTATCCAGTACCCTACGGGACGGCCGGGCAGCATTTGCTTCTTCCTTCCGTGCCAGTGAGCTCCCTGAGTGCTCAGGGCCTCCTGTGACAAAAGCTCAGACCTRTGTAGGAAGTGCTCAGTTTGGAGGGCCTCACCATAAAGGGAAATTTTTCCTTTTTGCAATAAAGTGCCTGTATCTAAGCTAGGAAGGGAGGCGTATATCCATTCATACTATGATGCTCAAGATCTAAAGAGTCACGAGTTTGCAGCATAAATATGCATACTCAATAAAAAATACTGGCTTTTTTTATTACACAAGTGCCTTAATATACTTACTTTACTGTGATTTTAAAGTCCTAGATGGATAGGAATGAACAATRTTTCCTCTAGTGGATGCTGGATACAGAATTTCTTCAATAGCAAAACTGTAATGTTGAGCTTATTTTAAACCTTTCCAATGGCAGAGGAGAAAGAGGAAGAGGCAAGGAATTAATTTCACCCTCATTTCTCCTCCCTCTAAGCTTTCCTGTGTTTTGGAAGGGGCAAGTTTTGAAGAGTGACACGGAAATTCTGTAGGAATTGTTGCTACTGACCCTGCGGCCACAGAATGCAGCAAAAGAAAACCTCGGTCCTCCAACTTAAGATTCAGGAGGACTGGGAAATGTTGTGTTCTTCAGGTTGTTTTTCTCTAAAACATGCATTTCACTGCTAAGTGCCATATCATTTATGGGAGTAAACATTAGCTGTTTCAGGTGTGGAAAACAGCAGAGAAAATCTGATCCAGCCGAACATGGGAAAGAATTTGATTACTGAAGTTTATGTTGGTGGCAGATGTTTCATTCAGTGGTCATTAAAGGAAAGAGTCACATCAGGTTTTGTGAGTTTGGGGATAGGGCATAAATTAGTAATTGTAAGGAATCTGGAGTTAGATATGCTCTTGCTGTGGTTTAAATCTGAATTAACTCTATACATCAGTGAAGTTACCAGGACTACCACAATCTGTATGCACTGAAAAATCAAGAGTCAGCTGTCCTGCATCTTCTGTTCATAGCTTACGTGGTCTTGATTTCTTCTGCTGGATTTTGAGTTTTTCATTTGCATTTTGAAACTTTTTTTTGTAACTCTTTGATTTTTAAATCATTTAAATCCATAACTGATGTAACTTTATGACTTACATAYAACTTTGCAACTCCTTGTGACGTGAACGCTGTCATCGCTGTCATTTCTTCACAAATGCACACAGTCATTTGCTCAAGGGTGAAAATATTTTACTATTGTAGAGTAGCGTTAGGGGCAAATCCTCCCAAGAGCAGTGAGATCGCCAGGATGGGTGAGCTCTGGGCAGCAGGTAGGGAGTCTGAGAAGTGTAGGTGGTTGGGCCATTTCTTTGCAAAAAATAGGTTGATGTGTTTGCCTTCTGGTATCCTGAAGAGTAAGTTGTTGCTGCGGGTGCCCTAGAGCTTGGGAGAAACCTGAGCTCCTTCATCAGAAACTGGTTCTCATACAAAATTCAGTTGTAGTATATAAGGCTGTAGAATAGAAGCACGGGTTTAATTCTTTCWGTGGTATGTGTAAGCTTGTATATATTTTAGCTAGCCATGCCAAGAAYACTAACCAAGTGTAACTGTAATATTTGTAACCTCGAGTTATAGTGAGTTATAGCTCTTTTTTAATAGTATGACATCATTCATTTTGAAAGTTTTACTGTTAATACCTCTTACTGATATTTTACTTTGAAAGTTCCTGTTGCTCTGTGCTGCTGTTGTGCTTCTTGCCATAGATGCCTCATTTTCGGGTGTGCAGTGCGCATTATAAGGTGAAAAGGGGAACCTTATGGGAGATAGATGCTTATGAAATATAAATCATTATCGTTAATGATGATGCAAAAGTGTATACCTTATAACGTGCTGCGCGGGCTGTTCAGTCCTATGAAGCGGAAAGTCTTGGCCCCTTGGGTTCAGCAGCCCGGAACAAAGTTTGAAATAAGCAGTTCATGACGCAGTGTCTCAGAATAAAATGCAAATCTGTGCTTTTAGCTTCTGCTCTTGTCTGTTGAGGTTGGTTCTTTCAGAACTGGAGCAGTAAAATTTAGTAATTTGTGTGACATCTGGGTAATGAAAAAGTGGACTCTGAGAAATAAGTATAGGTTAACCTGTTTTTAATAAGGTGTGGGAGCAACAGAGCCCAGGACAACACATACCAAGAAGAACAAAATGAAAGGGCTTTCCAATCATGAATAGATTCAATTGAAAACCTGTGTAAAAAAGAAAAAAAAAAAGGCATTTCAACCCTGAGAAACCTGGAAATGTCAGATTTAAGGGCTCGTTGTCCTTGTGTATATGAACTGTAGTGTAGAAACTGCTGACTGATAAATAATTTTATCCCTCTTCTCGAAAGAAGGAGTGTATAGTTTAAACCTCCTTCGTGACTATCAAGTGGTGTGAGAAATGAAATTGAAATACAGGTGTTTTTGCTCTTTGCCTCGTGATTAGACTTTTCTCCTCCCTCCTGCCCCATCTGGACTTTGCAAACATACTTGATTGCATTATATTGGCAAAATCGGAAAGCCATTACTGAATCATGAGGATATGATGTCAGAGTTTGGAAGTTTAGGTGACCCTGCTGCRCAGGGAGGTTGGACTAGATGATCTCCGGAGGTCCCTTCCAACCTTACTGATTCTGTGATTCTGTGAAGTTCTCTCCGAGTTACTTACTGCTCTGTAAACTCTTGCAGTCACAGGGAAGCATAATCCAGCCAAATACCCAAAAGGCATTTTTCATGGCAGCAAAAGTGGGGATCATAACACTCTTGAGAGTTGTTCCTTTAAGTTCCTGCTAGGTAGGTGATGTGCACATGTGGACTTGGAGATGGTTTTATTCGTGCATTTTTTAATAATTTATTAAAGGTCTCTTTGTTATGGAAAAATCATCTACACCCTGAGTGTGCAAAGTATAGGAGCCCAAAAGATCAATTACAGGCATGGAAAATTCAAATGGCAACAAACAAACAAACCCTAAAAGGAAAAAAATGCAGGTACATTTTAAATAGCTCTCCTTCAGCTSTCTCTTTGGAATAGATGTTGATGTTTTTCATTGTGCCAGTGTGTTAGGATGTGGAAGGTTTGGTTCGGAGGYTGAAATTGCCCTCTGCTCCCATGTGGTTCAGTGTCTAGGGATACACTGAACGTGCGTTTGCATGTCCCAGCGTGGGCGTTCGCTTGCCGTAATATGTTCCGTTGAGGTCATCGGCTTGCATCCATCTGAACTCAAGCGATTGGCAGCAGGAGGTACGTTGGGTGATGCTGTGTCGCGTCGGTTAAATATCTCCCAACGATTTGTTACCTGCGATTTCACTCCAGTGGTGGGCATTTGCAGGCTGGCATGGCAATAAAACTCTCCCAGGAGTAGATGAAAAGGTTAAAGCTCTAAGGAYGGATCTATGATTGCAAAGTTCAGAATGGGCGGCAAATTTTTCATGTRTTAGATTGTGTTGTAGTCTGCAATATAGCTAGTGTGGGTGCGGACCTTCTTTGAGTCATCCTTTAACTAAATGCAATAAATGCCTGCCTAAGCCTCAGGAACTTTGAAATATACTGTTATATTTTAAAAATGGACAAAATAGATACATAGAAACTGTGCTCAGATTCTTCTCCACCAACCACTTTAGAACTTAAGCTGTTTAATAAACAAAAGGAATCAAAGGGCCTTAGCATATTCAGTTATCGTAACTTGCCATCTTAATTCTCTTATCCCGAGAGAAAAGGTGCATTTTGTGGGAATCCCAGAAGGTCTAATAAAACCAGAAAATTTAAGAGCAAAAAATGCCAGCRCCACCTGAACTACGCTTTTCCTTATTACATCTCCCCTGAAGAGTTAACACAAGTAACTTGCATTCAGGTTGTATTTCCACTTTTCACAACGGCAGGCACAGCTCAAAATCACAGTGCTGCGTTGGGATCATCTGGCCTTATTCCCTTCTGCATGGTGGTCCAGGGCAGGCAGGCAACTTTGGCCACTTCATTAATCCCTTCCCAGTTAATGGCAGCAGCACTTGTCTATCCATTCTGGGAAGCTGGGAAGGACTGGTTTGACATTAGGCCACTCCAGGCATATACGTTCTAGTAGCCTGCGTTTCCGTGGTGGACATGTTGTGTTAGCTTGAGGTTATGCCCCTTCATGACAGAATTAAAGAGCATGTCTGGGTTCTGAGTTAAAGACTTCTGTGTGTTGATAGGAGTTATTCAAGTTAACTTTGCAGTGAAGACAACCCCCAAGGGACTGTCAGCTTAAGAGCACACACTAACCACAACTTGTCATATTACTACACAGAGAGAGAAATGAGCTTTTAAGTAATTAGTGCCCAAAGCATTCACTGCTTTGTAGGTCAAAACCAAAACCTWAATTCCACCAGAAAACTAATCAGAAGCCAACACAGATTTCAGAGCACTGTTGTAATAAGCTTTCCTTGTGACACACCACTTAATAAGTAGGCAGCAGCCTTTTCCTCCAGCTCAGGTTTCCAACTGACCTAAAGATATAAGCCCACTGAGAGCATGCCATTGTAACCTTAATCTCAAGGTGAGAAAGATATGGATAGCTGCAGTAGGTCCAGAATCCAAATGGCAAGATTGTGCCTTTAGCATGGAATGGAAATGGAAAAAAAAAAATCATTGTGGCCTCTAATGTAGGTAGGAAAGTCAGCTGGAAAGTCAGAGGTAAATAGGAATAACGTGTTGCTTGTGCTGTAGAAAAGCATGCTAAATTGCCGTTTTTCCAAGAATACATACCTAAAACTTCACATAAAGATATTTTTGTATGAACGTTGTAAGGTCCGTGGTTCCCTTTGGCTTGTGAACCACGCAGTTGCGTGATGGTGAGTGGGAATCCACTTACCCCRTGCCTTGAGCATCTTTGTACACGGCAGAATATTCTGCATAGCTCTTTTGGAAGCAGTTGTATGCATTTGTACAGTAGTTGAGCATTCCTCTCATCGTCRCTTTAATGTTTGAGGGTTAATTAAGCCATTCTAATCATACATTCTTGTGTATGGTTAAAACACAAGGGGAGCAGAAGAAGGGAGGGAGTCATGTATTCACTTAGCCTGTTCAACCTAGCATACAGGGCTGTGTGTACTGGTAAAGATAAGGAGCAATGTTAAACAAAGCCCTGAAATAACAATAGTCATTATAATGCAAGTTGTCAGGTGCTTATGCCACTCGGTGAAAAATAAACTTCTGCTGCCCTTGTAATGCAGATTCTTTTTTCATAATCCGATATGAAAGGCATTGTATGAGTCGTGTTTCTCATATTCTACCAAAAATTCCTGAGGCGTGAAACTTTCAAAATTTGGGGGTGGATACCCTTAAGACACTACTTTGCTTGTTTACCTGAAGGTCTCAAATCACTTTTAAGTCACTCCCTTGTAAGATCAGAAAGCTGAATTCATCATTTAATGTAGGAGTGGTTGACTAAAATGCCAAAGTCATAGGGTAAGCTGAAGATGGAATAAGCAACTGATTCATAGGCCTCTTCTCTGAGCATTACATCGCTATTCTGTCCACGTCAAGACGTTCTTCACTTGCTGCAGGATGAATTCAGAGTTGCTTCTTGAGTAAAGGACTTTCTTCACTTCTTCCTCTCCAGACCATTTAACCCTGTGAATAAGGAATGGGACTCGGCAGACGCGGGCTTTGTCGATGCTGGTATTGGTGTGCCAGTGACAGCGAGCAGGTCTCTGCCCCGTCTCTGCTACTGTCTTTTAGTGAAGACAATGTTGTTGTTCTCCTTCCTAAACTAGTTTCATCTATGATAACGATAAACAGGAACGCAACTTCTTTCTGCTGACGTCTGCTCTCCAGGTTTGCGCGTGCGATGTGAGTGTTCCTCCGGATCTGTCTCTGCAGCATCTACGGCTTGAAACGACTCTTTGTGTTTAATTAAGGGTATTTGAAGAAAACCTCTCGTATCTCTGCAAGGGAGATAAAACTTTCAACTTCTGATTGGTTTAGCGTATTCCCAGGCAAGCGGAAATGTTGAAAGCGGGCTCAGGGCTCGTGCTGCAGAGGTTGTGTTTGTAGAGTAAGCGTCCTGGCATTCATTACAGGACTCTCCTTCGCTCGCTGCCTTGCCGCTCTTCCCTCCCCCTATCCCTCGTGCTGACCCCTAATCCCAACAAAATGAAGATCTGGTTGTCATATGGATTGCAAAGCTTTCCTCTTGCATCACAAATAGTATAGATCAAAAACACCTCATTTCAAGACAGATGTTTTCTGGTAGTGATTAATATAGTTCTCCCCCCCCCTTCCTTTTTTAGGAGAACCTTTCATTTCATAATCATCTGCTTTAGCATGAGCTTAGTGGACTAAGTTTAGGCACTAAATAAGAAGRCTGGATGAACTGGTTCATTTGGAACATGAAGCTGAGCTGATTTTTTTCAAGCCACGCTCAAAGTGGAGCCATTGAAATTTCCATGCGTGTCCTCACCAGGTTTGGCTTAAAGTGGAAAAAAAAAATCCTCTCCAGATAAATATGTTGTCGAATACCTTGCTTAGGTGAGCTCTTTGGTGGGAACTGCGGGGCACTGGGCACCGGTGGCCTTTCGCWGGCCTGGCTTCATCTCAGTTTTGGAGTCTCGCTCTGGGGTACACTTCCTGAAAATCTCATCTTGACATCTTTTACTTGACAGCTCTTTTGAAGATTGGTTTTTCTCCCAGTTGATGTGGCTGAAACATTCCTCTTTTTTCCTCTTCCACTCTTACATTGTGCACTGTTCGGCTTTCTCCTCCTGCGTTAGAACTGGCTGCATTTTAGTGGGGCTTCAAATAGAGAGGATTTGAGCCTATAAATCCACGCTCTGTGTGAGTCCTTACTTTCACTAATGGCCCTGCTGAAGTCATCAAGGCTGTTTACATGAATAGGGTCGAGAGTAATTCTAATTAGTGACACCAATTTAAGGGAAASCAGAGTCAATCCATTGTTTTGCAAAGTGTGCTAAGATGAAATATGCTAAAACAGACTCTAAAACCACATTAACTGTAGATAGCTGCATGGTTAAAGGACATGGTTGTCTGACATTATTCACAAAGAACAATCATTAGGACAAGTTGGAAAAATACAGGGTTTGGGGCTGCATTTTCCCTGCAATTTAGAATTACTTGGTATTGGTTAGAAATAAATTGTTACAACCTCCCTTTGAATTCCTTCAGGGTAAATATTTATCACATATAACGTTTCCTCAATATTCAGAATTTTCAATACAATTAGCTTCACTGTAGGTTATTTACTCCAAGTTAAAATTCAAGCAAAAGCCTCCAAGTGCATTTTGAGCTGAGCTATTCATCAGAAGTCCAACGCTGTTTTGTTCAAAGCAAACCGAGAGCTGTGGGAGACTTTCTAACTGGGGAGCTGTGCTTGTGAGATGCATAAAACTAATGGTGTACACAAAGTGTCTTGTTTTTCTTCCTTTCGGTGGGGGGTGTTTCAAATACTCATTACTTTGTCCAAAATGGGATCTTGRCGGTGCAGTGATAACGGGGGGAGATAAACAAAACAAAACCAAAAAACCCCACAGCTCTGTGAATTCCCAACAGAGGTGCGGAGGCATTTAAAGTCTGTCGGCCTGGAAGACCCAGCTGTCGGCTCTTTCTCCCGTGAGCTGCTGAGACCCTCGTGTTCRTTCCACTTGTGAGATCGGTCTGAACATGCAGCGCGCTTTGGTCTAGCTGCGTGCATAGCGAGTTTATTCCACGTCTAAGTGGGTTATAATTCAGCAGCCTTAACGTGCTTCCGTAGGTTTTTTGGTCTTAGTGAAGCTGGGTTTCTTCACAAAGGCCCGATGGTGTTTGATAAATCCCCTGCAATCGCAAGCTTTGCGTGTTTTTACCACAGGAGAACTGCACTTCGGGGAGGTTTGCGGGGCTCAGGCTGGCTCCTCGGGAAGGGGTGAGGGCTGCCTCCGTCTGGGGTGCAGTTCCACGTCCCAACCTTTGGGTGCTGGAGCTGGAGTGAGAGGTTCTGTCGCAGCGACCTAAGCACCTGCAGGTTGTGCTTTAAACTGGTCCAGCAAAATGAGCCACGTGAAACTGGGAGAAGAAGAAAACAGTAAGATGATTGAGCTGGACTGGTTTGAAGTGCAGGAATGAAGAGGAAGGGCTAAGGCTCTTCGTATGGCCACGGTCCTCTAAAGCTGCTTTTACCATGGGAGAACTTGTAACAAGGATGGTACGTGCCTTCAGGGACACTTTCAAAGACCTTGTTCTGGTCACTGAGGTTTTTAACCAAGTTTAGTATATTCCTGGAGTTAAGTTGGACATATATATTTTGAGGTCCGGTCCTACCTTCAGGTCACATTTACTTCAGTTGTTTTTCGGACTCTGCCTGCATAAAGTTACAAGGCGCCATACGCAACTTCTGCAGATACGGTTCTCGAATCGCCTCTGCGTTCACTTAAGCTGGGCAGTGTGGCGAGCAAATTAATTTTTACTTCATCTGCAAGGTGACTTCTGCAAGGAGTAAAGGCTAGAGAGGACGAAACCTCTAGTTACTTGCTTTTAGGAGGGACAAAACATTAACATGATCCAAACAATTCAGGATATTTTAAAGCTTTCTAAAAGCTTTTTCCTCTCCCCCCTACACTTTTTTTTTTTTTAATATGTTTCATTATAGTAAACTTCAAAGGGCACATTTGATCTGCTGGTATGTTTTTGACTATATCCACCAGGAGTTCACTTAAGCCAGGCAGTGAAACAATAATGTATGTTGTACAGCTGAAATGAAAATTAACCTAATGTACAGTATTTGCTACATTGCACAGCTGAAATGAACTCCTGGTGGACAGTGAAAAACATGCTGGCAGATCAAATACACCTTTTGAAGTTTATTATAATAAAATGAAATAAAGCCACCAAGGGAAGCATTTACAAAAAAGAAAGGCTTAGGAGGGCTACAGCTGTTGTGTATGGCTCTCTTTTTTTATTTGCATTTACTAAGGCCCCTGATCCAAAGCCTCTTGAAGTCATTTTGATTCTTTACATTAGCTTTATTGTCCCTGGTATCTGACCACTGGGACCACGCTGGCCACCTTACGCTGAGAGCCGTGTGCTTCGCTAGGAGCCTTACTGATTTTTTTTTAGAACTTACTGACTTTATTAGGACCATTCTCATACGTGGTCTGAATGATGCAACCTGATGCATTACTAAAGAGGCAATTTTCTTGGAAGGATTTTCCTTTTATAGAATTGTAGTATCATAATTTTCAGTTAATGAGCACTTCACTCCCACTAAACAAATTCTTCTCCTTCATGCTTTACTCCTGACAAATTCAACCTTATCATAATAGTCCTGTTTAGATCAGAAGATTAAAAGCATTCGGTGACGTTAGCTGGAATTGCGGACCCTCTTTTCTTTTGAAGATGTAGCCCTKCAGAAGTTAACCTGTTTCCATATGCAAGAAGAATTTTTATTGATATCAGTAGATTAAATTTTCCTTCTCTTGTTCCTGAAAGGTGATTAGCATTTCCCAAGAAGTGTCAGTACCACAAGAGTATAAAGTACTTGGCATTGCTCACTATGGCCTTTGCAGACAGTTTCGAGGAATCTGACTGMCTGTGGCAAGTGCTTGCCAGTGATATTGGTGCCATTTCTTCCATCCAGCTTCATGCCAGTTAGGAGAATAGAGTAACTTAAAATTGGATCAACATTACCTTCTCTTTTTGCCCTTACTYAAGCGGAATAATAAAACAAACCCTGTGTATTTATGTGTCCCATGTGAATCTAGTAGATCTGATGTTACATCTGTTAGTTTGCTTTGACAGAAGGAGCTTGTTTTGACGCATGACGAGCAGGAGGGTATTATGCGTCCCGCAAAAGCTGGTCTGGACAGCAGACCTGGTCAATGCCAACATGCACGCGCAATCTGTAGAGAGCCCGTCGGGCACTCAGGTTAGCCCACTTTACCAGGCTCTTAGCATTGAGCTGGACTCCTCAAAGCAGCCAAAGGCAATTCAGCACCTAATTAATGCTGTATTTCCGTGAGAGTTTCCAGCATGGGATTTGCTGCATGAGGTTTTTGGATGTCTTGCTCTTTCTTATATATCGAACATTGCTTCTGGACCTCTTAGGGACTTCATTCTTTTGCTTCAATGCTTCTAATAGAAACGCTCAAAGGACTCAATTGGTATTGGAGCCCATTTGTGCAGGATGCTGTGTCTATGTAGGAAGAGCCCTTGTCCTGTGGAGCTGGGATTGTTCATGCAGGTAGAGCTGAAGCTTGCAGACGAGGCATTACTGTAGGTCGGGTTGCAGGKACCTGGCTGGGGCATAGGGTCTCAGCTGAACCAGGTTTGTGGAGTCTGTGGCCAAGTCAGAAATTGAGCCCAGGTCTTTGGGCTCAGTCTAATCAGAGCAGCATCTTGTGCTGAGTCAGGTCTTTTGTTTTAGCATTACAAAACTGTGGCTTGATCCTTTAAACCCTTCCGTGTGGGGGTAATCTGCGCTTCTGGGATTAGACTCTTTGAAAGCCCTCCTGTGTAAATAAAGCGTACTCACAAGAGTAAAGCTTTAGAAGCATTTAAATTTAGTGCAGAGAAGACGCACAAGTCCTGTGGTGTGCCAAGGAGATAGCACCCCTCAGGATTTTGCCCAATATTTTTCTGTGTCGGCTCCTGATGCTAATGGGTTGCAAACTAAGAATTATGAGGGTCCTAAATTGTGTTTGTTTGACAGATCCGGCATTGTCCCTGGGTCCCCCGCCCCTCTCCCTTGAGCAGKGGGCATTCCCCACAGAAAGGGAAAACTGAATGAACTGATTGCTTAACCTCGCCTGACTCTACCCTGGTGGTAGATCATTAATGGTGTAGAAAATGAGGGCCAGCGCTGGCAGCGCAGGGTGGGGTGTGTGTGCATCTTTAAGAGATTTATGTGAAGGTCTGAGATGAGGAGACAGCACCGTGGTACATCATCATGCAGGAGACATCAGAGACGTTCTTCTTCGCTTCGGTGCATTATCATAAAAAGTGATTTAGACTAGAGCTGATTGATGCAAATGGTCCTCTGTTCTTTCCTATCATTAGCGGCCTCTTTCAGTGGCCAGAGGCAGTGATTAAAGCTGTCATTTGGAGCTGCTCATTAAAGACAAGCACCCGAGTAGCAGGAGGAAAAAAGGCTGAAGAAGCATGATTTTCCCCCCCGCTTCCTTAAAAAATGCATTATCCTTTTTCCAGTTCTGGCTCTACAGGAATCGCCTGTATTTGATGTGACTGAGAATGCAGCTTGTTTAAAAAAAAAGGAATAAAAACTACATTATTGTCACTTAATATTTTGATGACAGCACAGCACAGTGTTAAGTAGATCATTACAAAGGTATTGCCGGGTGTATTTGCTATGAAAAAACTGATGAAACACTGAACAGCGTTATTCCCACAAACCAGGGCTTGGCACTCGCATGGGAACTGGACGGGGCCGCAGTGATTGTTCTTTTTCGGACTAGCTGCGAAGGAAGGGAAGAGGCACATGCAAAGATGCTGGACGGTGATTAGGTTTGACAAGCTTTATCATAACAGATTTGCCTGCTCAGATTTGAAATTCTTCGGGGCAAGGACTTTGTTTCACTGTAGATATGTACAGAGTGTAACACAACAGAGCCACGATCTTGCCTGGGACTTCTGAGCACCATCACGCACGGGTGAGAAATTAGAATAAATTGTTGTTAAGTATATATTTTGCAGCTGTGCTGTTGTACGGCCGCGGGTCATACGAATTGCCCATAAAATCGTACACAGAGCAGTCCTACAGCTGCAGGTCCAACGCTTATTGAGGGAATCCTTGAGGGCACGGGATACTGCGAATTACGAGATTCCTCTATTTCCTCCTGCGAAAGCAGGCTGCTRGAGACGCAGTATCTTCCCGCCTCTGTTGGCAGGTTTAATGATTCAAGATTGCGAGGTGTCGGGGTAGAAAGGTGGAGGAGTGCCTGCGAAGGGGGCAAAGCACTTAGATTAGAAACAACAAAGCCTTGTTAGGAGCCCACTAGCCTCTTGCTCTTCCGAAAAGCAAGTGGCAGCCGATGTGCAGGTTAATTGTGTGCCGAACACGTCCTCAGCCCCGCATGCAAGCTGCTGTCAAAATTAACACATTTTTAAAGAGGTCACAGCCGGAGAAGCTCGATAAGTGCTTTTAGGCCAGCCTAATAGAAGATGCTGAGGAATGACTGAGGGGAAGTTATGATGATAGTGAAGGAGTAATTTAGCATATTAGGGGAAATATGTCAAACCAAACTGATTGCTATAAATACAGCYTTCTTATTTCAGAATCTGGCTGTGCCCCAAGGATTTTCCTGTGAAATTACGGAACTGTGGCTCGGTTATTAGTAGCTGACTTCCCCACTATTGCGCCTTCTCTTTTGGTCATGTACCTCTGCTAGCTAATTGGTGCCTTTCTGAACATGGTGGCTCGTTCCTCTTTTGAGCAATCCCATATGAGACAGAAGAGACAGTGCTGGGATGATGGAGGGCTGCTGCCTCTCTTAAAAGATGATGTTATGAGAGCTGTTGCACTTGGAGATTTTCCTGCCTGGGGACATTGCCCTGAGGTTGCAGTGGGATAGCAGAGGGGATCTGTAAGAGGGGTTCTGAACAGGACCTCGGACATCTGTGCCCAATCCAGAGCCGCTGGGTTGGAGGAGGAGACATGTGATGGGCTAAGCAGGCAACAGTGGCAAGGAGTAGAGCTTGCTGAAGGTAGCTAGGAACAGCCAGTTTGGGATTTGACTGTGATTTTAACAGCCAGCTTTTCCAAACTGGGCCAAATTGCTTCCAGCAGAGCCTACTTCTGCTTGTCTACTGGAGTGTGAGCCTACTCTCATAGCAGTCATTATGTTTTATACATTAAATACATTATATTTTAATGTATCTTCTGCCTAATACTCAAATAATCCTCAGCGTACTGGCAATGGTAATAAATTCCTTGAGTTTAAAATGCCAGAAGAGGCGAGCATTTCTTGTGTCATGTCATTCAAGTTCAAGCTGTAATAGATCTGAACAATAATCCCGGTTTAAAGGCAAGTATTGTGATTTTGGAAAAGGCTCTGCTTCCTATCTCCTGGAGTTCACTTCAGGCAGCGTTTAATATGAGGGAGGAGAAAGGTAATGATGTCAATAAACATTACTGCAGTTTTAGACTGCTTTCTCCTTGGTATACCTCAAAACCCAGTTTGTCAGCATTTCAAAAACAGAAGAATTTCCAACCAAACTTCCTTTCTTCTTTGCTTCAGATGTCCTTTATGCCATGTTACACATTCTCTGCACTTGTCTTTCTCTCCTTCTCCTTTCTTTTTGTTGTTGATACTGATCATTTTAGTGCCACCACAACTCTGCTCCAGAGACGGGAAGGCTGTGGGCATGATTTGTGCCGTAACCGTTGTTTGTCCTGAGTGGAAAGCATTTAGTGAAATACAAAATGAACTGCAGGAGCAACTGATGTTGTGTGCAGCAAAGGTGTTTCCTTATGGGATCCTTGGCAATAAAAATGAAAAGGAGAAAGAACAGTGGAAAAAGCAAAACTATAAAGTTGTTGCATGGGGGGATTCTCTCTATATATGATTTTATGCGTGCACAAGGTGCTGGTGGGCCACCTCTCCAGGCTGCAAGGAGAGCTACTTCTGCCTTAACAACAGCATGAGCAAGTGAACCATGCGACTCGTTTAGATTGAGTCAGTGAATTGTAAATTTGGAGGTGGAAAAGAGCCATTAGATCCTCCAGCCCATTCCCCTGTCCCTGCRGAGCAGTTCCCACCATACGCTTCCAAACGCTTTGTCTGCTCTGTTGCAAACACCCCAGGTAACGCAACTTGCACCAGAGCCCTGGAGGAAGCTGCACCACGGGCTGCGACGTCTCATTGGCAGCATTTTGTATCGTTTTTCTCAATGATAAGCTTAAATTGAATGACTTTCTCAGTAACGAAGCTAATGAGAAGCATATTTTATTTTCTTCTCTTGCATGTATTTTGGAGGGATACAGGTCAATTAATCTCTTCCCCTTTGATTTTGCACTCGGTTTCTGACTGTCGTGTTTGCATTGGGTCGCTCAGCAGAGCTTTCGGTGGAACTACTGCGATGATGGCGGTATTGATGATTTTACGTGCTGTAGAAAGCCATAGGTGTACATGATATTTTACAACCCTTGTTAGTCTCCACCCTGCAAAGCTTAACAGTTTAGTGCTGTTGCTGTCAGCTCATGAGTGCTGCTGCCTGGCGGCAGGTGGAGGACCACAGCCACGGGAAACCCATGTTGACTTTGAAGTTAGTCCCAAGGAGCCCAGCAACACGGCCTCGTGCTGGCCAGAATTTAACCCCACCGGCCGGAGGACCCCGGTTCAGAGGCGCAGGGCAGAGAGCCTGGTGGAACAAGTGTGGAGATAATTTAAAAGTCCATGTTACTGTGTGTGTTTTGGTATTACCAGAGAGCAGATTGACAACTCTTGGGGCAACAAAGCATTTTTTGAACTATTGACTAATACTGTTAATAAAATAGAGTTGCTAAACTCTATTTAGCACCTAACCTGAGGTTCAGGTTAGGTGAACAACATAAATATGTGCACAGGCCTCATAAAATGCAGGTTTATTAGTGCTTGTGTATATGTAGCTTGTGCTTTCTTTATCTTCCTATCTCAATATAGTTGTTTAGAGATGCGTTTGAAAACACTCACTTTGTACAAACTTGTGGAACCTAAACAATGAAGCTCCGCTGTGTTGTGGTGAAAAAACTAAATGTACAATTCGCGTTTTCTTCCTGGTGGAGAAGTTGCAATAATTTGGGGGTAAATTAAAAAATACAAGCCAATCATTTCCATGTAAAACCTGGTACTGACATTAGCCTTTAGTTATGACATTGCAATTATCTCCATAGCAACCCTCCGTGATGTGACAGCTGCAGGGACGAGAGGTTCACGTGCTCTCGCGTTGGAGCCGAGCGCGCTTCGCTCTCACGTGACGTCTTCCTGCTTTGCTCCTGGTTTTCCTTCTTCCTCACGGTGGTTTTGCAGTGGAGCAATATAGCTGCCTGAATTCAACTTGCATCTGATAAACTGTTGCAAAGAGCAGAGAATAAGCTTCCGTGCATTTATGGGAGTCTTTCAAGCGTATTAAAGAGCAATATCTTATATGATCTGTTCTATTAATAAATAATTGTGAGAAAGCTCATACATGAATATAGTACTTTCAGACCATTACGCACAGGAATACATTACCGGTGTGGATTGCACCTTTGTTAACGGGGAAGCCTGTGCTTCAGTCAAAGACACTTTGTGTCTCCCTGATGTCTAACAGGCGAACGTCTTGAGCAAAGCTAAGAGAGCAAGGAGAGGCTTATCACAAAGCAAAGCAGCTGAGAAGTCTACAACGGCACAAGCCAGAATCTGTCAATAATTTTAGTTGGGACCGTATGTTGTATTTCGTCATTCCTTGTTCAGTCCTTAGGTTGCCCAATACTAAGTGTTACAGGAAATTGAGGGACTGGCTCCTGCGTTTTAATCTTGAGTCATCTGTCGAGGTTGTGATACATAACTGCGCCTTCGAACTGACGTGGCATTGCGAGGTTTCTCCTGCGACTGGGGCTGGGCGACTGAACTGAATCTGTAATCTGTTCTTACCCCTCCACTTTCAGGGAAACAGTAAGTCCAATTGGCACATCAAGGTTGAACAGCCTCCCTTTCAGTAGTGCCTTTCTGGTTCTCCCTGTAACTGAAAGTGGCAGGACTCAAGCCTGTAGTCTGCTCAGAACAGAAATGACTTCTCAATACTAGCTCAAGGCATTTTATTAGGCAAACTTTTGAGTTATTCCCATTCCCTTGGAGCCATCATAGATTGAATGGTAATGGAGCCTTCCACTGCCAACTTTAATGCTTTTGTATCTAACTGAGGACACCATTTCATGTATTTGTTAGGCCACTAGGCTGGAAAACGCTATTATCTCCCAGTTCCATAAAAGTGATGGTTATATATACATCTAGTATGTCATTGCTACCACTTTTTATGAGAAGAACTTGTTTTCTGTAGGCGTTAAGACTAAGATATATTTCACCATCCTGATGTATAGTGAGTTGGGTGATTAAATTTCTGTGTGGTGAGATAAGACAGCTTCCTGAAGGATTTATGTCCATATAACTCTGTAGGCCATATATTCGGTAAAGTCACTTTTTTGTTATCCTGGTGAACTGAGCTAGAGATGTTTGTGGGCCTTTGGAGGGCTTTTTTTCCTTGTTTTCTGGGTTTTGCACTTGTTACCCCTGAAACCAGATTTTTGCATGGACTGGCCCAAAAAGGTAAGCTGGGAGATGGGTGTGATGCCATGCTCTGCTTTGCTTTGCTTATGTTTCAGTAAAGGTAAGGAAGGTTGTGATGTGGAGCTCAGAAGCAAACCCGAACACATAGATACTACTCCTGGTGGTCTACTAGAGGCAAGGAGCGCTGTGTGAGGCTGCAGAGCAGACTGGGAATCCTGGGCTTCTTTGAATAGTAACCTGGTCCTGCAGTAGTTTCTTCAGCAWCCTTGGGGAGTTGAAATAATCTTTCAGCTTCGGTCTCCAAGTGTGTAGCGTGGAAATAACACCACTTCTAATACATTGCTCTGGGTGGCAGTGAGAATAATCACGTGCTTGTTTGGTGATAGATGACTGCAAAGTCATGTTTAAATGGACCAGGCAGACAGCGCCAAGCCTACCTGGGCTGCACGCCCTTCATCGGGGGAATTTCAGAACAGGCTGGGTCTTCACTTGCTTCTTCTGAAACAGGACTCCTGTTCCCACCAAAGGCAATAACAAAGCTGCCTTTGACATGGGAGGGTAGATAGCTGAAGCCCTCCGGTTCTGTAAGTCTGCTGAGAAGTCAGGCGATCAGCTCCTGATGAGCTGAGTATGGGAAAATGCGGAGCAACGAGACCATAGGCAGGCGCAGGGGGAGAAATCTAGAGCAACTGTGAAAATTTTGGATCTGACTGTGAAATGTGTAACTCTCGGTGCTGTCAGCAGAGCTTTTTCTCTGTTGTTTTGGACCTCGTGTAGTCATTAARCTACCAAGGGGATCAAATGGCACCGCTCTGATTTGACGGCAATTTAGCCGTGCCCAGATATAGAAGATAGTGGCTCCACACCCCTCATGGATCCAGAATTTAGTCATTATGGTGTAGCTCAGGGTTAGATTTGCAAGGAGCTCCAAGCTTGACTCTGTCATTGCACTTTAAAATATTTTATCAAATCTCTCTGTGCAAGTATTTCGCTGCAGGTTTTTTTCCAGGCTCTGTTATCAGTCTTTGTGTATTTTTTTCCAAGAATGAAAAAGTGACACCTTACCCTCTCACAAAGCAAAATTGATCTTGCTCAGTACTGGCAGTCAGTGTTTGCAAATTATTTCCATTTAAAAGGTTTGACTTTCCACCTGGGACCTCCAGTAAATCTATCCACTGGAACAGCTGGAGCTAAAAAAAAAAAAAACAACTTCGAAAGCAACTAAAATTCTCATGTAAACATGATTGAAGCATCCCTTTACCCAACGTACTTTGTAGCATTGTTTTTTTTCTAAGGATGATTCCAGTTAAGGGCTAGAAATTTGATTGGTTTTATTTCATTCCATTCCACTTTTATTTGGCGATGTCTGTGGCTTTCAAGATGCAGTCAACAAAAAGACTGACCCTCCAAACCTTGCAGAAGCTTGGGCTCCAGTGGGACCGTTCAGAGGAATACACACTGTGTGCAGTTTTTTAGGTTTGGTTCAAAATCTGCTGAAGTGTCACTGGAAATCCTCCTATACTTTCGATCAGGCCTTAAGTGACTGCAGATCAGGCTTCCCAGCGCCAGCTGCACTGCGGAATAACTCCTCAACCATGGGGTTAGCAAGCAGCATCTCCCCTGGTCTTTGTTCAGTTTAACTGGATAGAGAGAGCTATTTAGGTTGGCTTAAGGTTTTAGTTTCTATATTAATTCTCTCCTGACCCTCGTTAGCCAAAAGGAAAAAACAATTCTGAAAGGGTTTGATTTCCTAATATTGTATCTTCTGTATCTGYGGTGCCTGTTGTGGCCTATTAAGACTTAAACTGA
Source organism: Rhea americana (assembly GCF_003343005.1). Taxonomy (NCBI): domain Eukaryota; kingdom Metazoa; phylum Chordata; class Aves; order Rheiformes; family Rheidae; genus Rhea; species Rhea americana. Next base: position 850,489 of record NW_028185950.1, on the reverse strand, counting down.
GATCACTAAACTCATTTCATTTATGCCTTGGGCCTCATTCAAACCCTGGTTTCCCAGCAAAGTAAGGCCAATGGATTAGCGTTTCACCTAGCTCAATGGAGTGGTTTTCATCTCTTTTAATGCCTTTGGCATTAAGGAAAAAGGAAAGAAAGAAAGAAAAAGAGAAAGATGCTTTGACTGCAACGCAGCATTTTGTTAGTGTGCTGGCAGTGCATTTACTAGGATTATTATGGAGTGTGCTGGGCTTTATCCTGTTTCCAGTGGGAGGGGAGGAGCGGGAGAAATGCTTATTGCATCTTTATATTGTTAAGCAGTTTGACCACAACATTTTTAAAGGGATTTGGATCTCTCTTTTTTGAAAGGCAGCCCGGTCTTCCCTGGTCACTACCAGCAGCATTAGCCTCTGTCAGACAAATTACAGTATGGGTGAAGCTGTGATATCGACATGTGCGACTTGATCTTTCTTAATGGGGGCACCACAGGGGTTTCTGACTGCCCCACTGAGCTTAATGTTCTGTAAGGAAAAACAGACACAGAACTGAAGGACATTTCTAATGGGCTGCATGGTTAACCCTTCGCTCTCAGCTGCTAGCCTCGCTCTGCAGCATCTTTCTTTTTCGTTTTGGCAACTGTTTAAGGAAGCCCGTGGGAGCTGACATCCCCTTATCCTCGACAAGGGGCACGTTGTGATACCTGGGGAAGCGCCGTTGTGAAGGGGTGCATGTACCTACCTTCCCTCCCTCCTCTTCCCTTTCGTTTGTACTTAAGCCAAACGGTTGCTAGCACTCTGGCAAAAGGAGCTGTGTAATTATAACAACAAAATAGCTTGTAAATTGGAGATGTCTACTTCTTTATATTAACAACAGCTTTATGCACAAGTGCAGCTATTTATTTTGACCTTTCATCATAATTAKCCTCATAGCGATAAAGAATTTGACATCTATGAATTCAACAATGCAGAACAGCGAAGGTGAAGACCCTTCTGGAAGCTGGGGAATTCTGCAGATTTATTTGGGTTTTCTTTTTTGTGCATGTGTGCCCGTCCTTTTCTACTTGGTTAACAAGCTTCAAAATACAAATACGCTCTAGGGCAAACTGCAGGAACCAGTAGGTATGCCTTTTTGCAGTGTATCTTTTTATCCCCTTAGACTACTGCTCAAAAAATGGTTGGGGGGACGCTCTGGARACAGGGGCATTAATAACTACCATGATGCAGGAGTAGAAGGCCAACTCCCTTGCAACAGCCACCAATTGAAAGTTCAGCTTATTATTTTACCTAAAACCTCAACCAAAATGCCAGGTATACTAGGGCATCTAGTTATCCAGTTCAGTTGTTTTACTCCCTTTACTCTTACTGTGCCTCCATTTCTTGCTGTGTGAGTAGTGCAGGACGCTGAGTGCCTCCTTCAGAAGAGCCGAGGGCACAGGAAGTGCTGCATGCCCACGGAGCCTGTTACTGGACAGATTATTACAATATCCATTTATTATTAATTGTCATTGGCACTAAAAAGCCACGAAAGCTCTTAGCATCTTGCTTATTTCATGCAGTCCGTATTGAGRAGTCCTCTTGAGCTCTTGAGATAGCAGAGTTGTTGTAAATAGAACTTTAAAAGTAATGAAATCTATATTTACTGCCATATGAAACCTTCAGAGTCGTCGGCTTGATCTCGTGCACTGTGTCATTGGCAATGACAGAGCTGGAAGGAGCAATGGGATTTCTTTCATGAAATGCATCAGCATTGATTTCTGGTACATCTAGTCATACCCAGTATCCAAATTTCAGGTGAGAATATTTCCACGCCTTGGCAGACCCCAATGAGAGGCAGACTAGGGCCAAGGAAATTGCATTTTTTTTTCCTTCCTGTAGTTATTGTCCCACAGTGAGAATTCATCAGTCGTCGAGGGTGACCTAGCTTTGTTACCAACAAAGCGCAGAGATTTTTTGTCCTTGTGCTGTTGCATTGGCTGCAAGGGGACAGATGACACCTGATTAACCTAAGGTCTGTTTCTGAACAGATCTGAATTGGCAGAATAAATTCATACCCYGGTGGGGGGCACAGGGCCACCAAAGGTCCTGCAACGCTCATCACACAAGGTTATTTCTCCCACCAGTTTAGACCTTTAAGGTTCTGGTATAGATGGACAATTTTCTTAGGGCCATAGCGTGGTATATTTAGGTGTATGCAAAGACTAAGCTTGATAAGGGACTTGTTCAACAGGAGCCTTGGGTATGATGATCACTGGGGTCTTATTTTTGGTTCCCCTGAGGGCAGGGGATGATGGAATAGGGCAGAGTTAGTTTTGTATCAAATGCTTTTGAAAACTCAGTGTAGATGCATGCAGCATGTTGGAGAGGTAAAGGTGCAGGAATGAATTTAGCACTGATTCGCCATGAACAGGAGTTGCAAATTTGAGGCCAAAGCCACCGAGGATCCAGTGGCATGCTAAAGATTTCTCTTCGTATCTTCTCTACGAGTTACTTACCTATATGCTGATCCTATTTTACTTTCTTTTTAAGGTGTGTTTTGGGACATATGAGTAACCTGAGGCTGTAGTGGCAGGTTACTTAATTTTAGATATATGCGTTCCTGAAACATCCCAGCAGTATTARTTTGATCTGAGTCAGGTGTATTTATATGGTTACATTTCTTTCCAGTTAGCCAAAGCATGTGACTGGAGTTTATGCTGGCTTTTGTGCTCTCAGCTGGCTGTATATGAGCTGTGAGGTGACAGATAATACCTATTCCAGGATAAAGTCTGCTGGGGCAAATTCACCCATCAAGTTTTTTTTWAATTTGCATTGGCAACATAAGCTGATACACAACCAGTCCTTTGAGTTAGAAGGCTGCGGGGCTTTTGAGCTGGTAAGTGCCACCCTAAAGCCAAGCTTGCTGCACAATCGAGCCACTGTCTTAGTACCTGTCAGTGCAGAGGACTGTTCCTGGTGTTTTCTGCCTTCTTACACCTATGCAAATAACTTGTCCTGGAGCAAAGCCACCTTGTGCACCTTATCCCTTACACTGCAAGAAATAAAAATGGCTAATGTTGCCGGCTGAGTGCTAATGGAARCAGGGAATAGATTCATACTTAAAGTTTATCAGCGCCACAGCAAGGAGGGATTGTTGATAGAGCTGCAAGAGAAAACAGGGTAGAGGAAAGTGGTATCTGAATACAGGTCAGATGAAGGAAAAAATTGTTGTGTGTAAAGGCTGATAAAATTTTGAAATTTTTTCCTAGGGAAGTAGGAAGTGCTCTGTACATTGCAGGCGCACCACTCTTTTGCTTTCATGGGTGATGACTACATGGCTTGATGGGGCTTTTTCTACATCTCAGCTGAGTAATTCTCACAGTGAGCTCAGAAGTGTGACTCCTACAAGCAAGTAGGGGTGTGTGTATATGTATATATACACATATATATTRTATGTGTGTATGTACATGAGGAGGTATATGTAACTTACATATTAAAAACGTTGCTTTGARGGGTGTGTGTGTATACACACACACACATATACACACTTATATTTGTATTTCTCCCCCCCCCCAGTAGAGTATGATTACTTGTTTAGAGGTSGAGGGTAGTCGGGGCGCATGCATTTTCTGTGGTTAGGGTGGTTCACTCCATTTTGTTATCTTTATTCCTCTGCTCTTGGCCTTTATGCTATATTCAAGGAGGTCCCCAGGAGGCAGCAGCGGTGGTTTTGGGGGTTAGCTCTTCTTACTCTGAGATCCTGAAACATTAGCCTCCAGCAATTAATATAATTACGTCATTAATGTCACACCCCTGATGTTACTGTGTGTCAGAGTCAGACAATTGCAGTGTTGTGATTTCTTAGTTATGTAAAAGGCGATTAAGGCAATTAAGTGGGTGATTAAAGCTGCTCAGTCAGAGGTGCTGACTGATGCTATTACCAAGAAGAAGCAGCGGTGTATAGTAGCCGTGGTCCAAAGTAGCCCTGCAAATGGGGATTGCTTACAGTGTCCGGGGTATTTCTGAAGTTAGCTGACCTGCACATCTCCTCTCCTCCTCGCTCGCCTGTGGTGGTTTACTAACAGGGAGAAACGGGCACATACAGCATGAACTACGTGGTTAAATAAAAGGATTTAACGTTCCCTTTGAAATGAGCATTATTGGCTTTATTTAATTAAATATGGATTTACACTATAAATATTGGAGCTCCTGGAGCCCATATTTCAATTAATGGATCATTTCTATGTCATGCTCGCTTTGTAATTACTGGAATGTGACAATACAAAGAACTGAAATGATTTCCCCTCCTCCTCGAATACATCTGAGCAAGTCTGAAGCAGATAGAAACGGCTTTCTTACGCAGCAGCGTGTGGGCACGCGCCTGCACGCGGGACAGCCCCACGCACTCGAGACCGAAGAGAGGGGTTTTGGCGGGTCGGTAGCGGTCGTCGAAGGAAGAGCACGTGGGGTTTGCAAGGCAACCGTCGTAACGTCCCCGGCGGTTTTGTGCGGCGGGAATTTGTGCAAATGYGGTGCTTTTATCACAGGGCGAGGCTGCCTGCAAGTTGGCACGTACAACATACCACTGGGTGCAAACGATGCAGCGTTGTTGTTTTGTTTCTGGTTTGGATGTCACCGAGCTCGTTCGGAGGATGCCTCAAGATCTGCTTGGTGCTGACTTGGTGGGCTCAGGGCTCGTGTCGTTTCCTCRGGCCCGGAGAGCAGAAAGCGGAGCAATGCCGTTGTCCTCCGCACGCCGCCCACGCACGTTTTACAGCCTCCTCCTTGCTCTCTGCAAGGATGCGATACCCCTTCTCCAGGGCGTTTTCTGTCAACTGAGTTGAAAATAAATACAAGTAGCCACGCGGGGCTTCGCCTCAAAGGAGCCCGGCGGTAACTGGGGGTGGCCGGGGGCCGGGGCCGCCGCAGAGCCCGGCGTCGCCGGCTGCTCGGTCCTCGCGGCCCAGCCGTCCCCRCCGAGGGCGGCCAGCGCGCCGGCAGCCGCCTTCCCCACCGTTTCCTGACCAGAAAAAACTGGATTGAAGGGCCCGGCAATGAGCTAACATCGCATACATAATTCCATCAGAAAATATCCAAGGGTGGAAATCATTGTTCTCCGAACTAGCTGAGCTGGAGCCAGAGCAGAAATACTAAAGTCAGTTGTGCCTTTGAGCTGCCTATAACAGCGCCCTTTGGAGACCCATTTCATACAAAATTTGAAGCCTGTGTTTATTGCCCATTAAAGCAACCTTTATTTTATGGCAAATGTTGCAGTAATTGCCTTTTACGAAGAGCACTTTGTAACACACATGCACTGTTGAAAGAAAACCACTCTGGTATTGTCTATCGGGACTTAATGGCGCAATTAATTTTACTCCATCTGTTCCTGAGACTTTAAAGGAAAATGGATTTTTTTTTTGAGCGCACTTTAATGAAGAAGATAAAGCGGCCCGGCTGGTGTCCCACAGGCTCAGCGCAGTAAGTTCAGATTATTGCTCAGTCTGTCAGAGTGGGCTGCTTCCCTCGGCAGCCGCCACCGCGAGCAGCCCGCGCCGGCCCCTCGCCGCGCCGTTCCTGATGACAAACTGCCAGCCGGCTCCCACAAAAGCGCGATTAAAATGTCAGCACGGGATGACGAAGGGGCCAAGAGGGTCCTCGGAGACAAACTGTGTTCAGTATGAGTTAATACTTCACTGCGGCGCGGGGCTGGGCGGCCGCTGCGCCGGGGAAGCGCGAGGCAGAGGCTCGCAACCGGGCTGCTTTAAAAACACGGCGGCGCCTCGCGCCGCGGCGACCGGCAACGCGCCACCGGCTCCCGCTCGTTGACGCCGGCCGAGGGGCCGCCGGCGGCGGAGTGGAGCCCGGCCCGAGACGGGACGGGACGGGGGGCCGCGCGCGGAGGGACGGCGGCGCGGCCCGGAGGCCTGGGAGCTGCGCAAGGCCGGTCGTGGCGGCGAGGAGGAGCCGTCCTGAGGCGGCCGTGGCGGCGGTAGACCGGGGGCGGCGGCTGCAGCGGGGTTAGAAAGCGGAGGAGGTTTGGGGCCCCGGCGTGGTGCCGAAGCCGGGCGCGCTCCTCCCGGGCGGCAGCTGGGAGCCGCGCCGTCGTCCCTGGGGGGCTTGGGGCAGCCGAGAGCGGGACGAATGGAGGGGTCGCCTCTCCCGCCGGCAGGTCAGCRCTAGCAGGGCTGAAAGCCCCTCGGAGAGCCAGGAACGACACGGTTAGTACCCCCAGCGCAGGATGTGACCTGCTCCGCTTTGAACGATCTGTTACACTGCCGGGGGAGGGAGAGCCAGGGAGTGCCGGAGCAAGTTGAATTCAAAATATATCGCGTACTTGAATTAAACGCAATCAGAGACATTCACTGATACCATAATGGCTCTTGAATAATCAGCGCAAGACATAGCACTGGGCTATTGACTATTTAAAGCAAGATGGAGCAAGATAGAGATTGCAAGGTGCTGCATTCGGTGAGGGGTGGTTTCTGTTTGCAATGCCATGTGCTGATCCTCAACTAAGATTTAAAGCCAAGGATGTAAAGCAGGAAGCCCTTACATTCCCAGTTACATTTGCTGGCCTCTTATTATTCATTTCCAATTAAAAAAAAAAGAAAAAAGAGACAGAAAAGACGTTTCTTCCTGGGTTTCTGCGTTCCTTGTGGATTTGCCTCATCCCACCTCTCTGACATCCTCAGCTGCCGGGTCTGCTTCATCTCCCCCCTCCCCTCCAGCCTTGGCCTCCTCTTTCTTCCTCTTCTCAGAGGGCTCCACAGCTGGGGGTTGATCTTTCACTTGTGCCGGCCCATTTAACTGGAACAGCTCTCCCTTCCCTCCCCTGAGTCACTTCCTCTCCTCAGGTTGCCCCTTAAAAACTACTGATTTGCTTTTCTTTGCTTCCAGTGCTAAATGCTAGACTATTACACTGCTTTAGATTTCCATTTTTGCCTTGTCATTACCAGCCTGCGTGAATTTGTACTTTGCTGCTGTTAAATTTCAGGGTTTTCGCAGGCTTAACTTTGTTTCCCGATGTAGTTAGCCCTGTCTGGGAGTTAGGGGCGCAGACGTGTGCCGTAAAGGAGACTGGCAATATTAATAGCTACGCAGCCCCATTACCCAACAATCTCCAAGCACTCTGCATACAGGAGCTGAGGCTCGGTGTTTCCTGCGACACGAGTACATGGAGATCCAGTTGGAGAAGCTGAAGCACTGCTGGGGTAAAAGTCCTGCCCAGAGGGGGTCGAGTGCAGGAATCGGAGGCTCAGGGTTCCCGGCTGCCCCGTGCAGTTGCACTCRGTAAGCAGGGCTCGTCTTTCCGTTGCTGTAAAGCATTTTGCGATGCTTTCTTCAAAGGATTTGTATGAAACTAAATTGTGTTGTGTCGGATTAGGGCTCTATAAGTTTACTATTTGCGGTATAGCATACATCTGCTACCGCAGTAATCTCTCCTTGGATGGGATGCACGTTTATTCTGCGAGCTGTTTGCAACAGGAAAATAAATGTGCCCATATCAGTGCGTTATGGAGGGAGTAAAGGGATGCAGCTGGTCCCAAGCTCATTCAGCAAACCTGCGCTGTGACTTACAACTCTGTTCTCAGCGCACAGAGCCACTGGCTCCTCACAGTACTGCCTATTAATGTATGGGTTTGTAAGTAGGTTCAGTCAGGGCAAGATTCCTGTCTAACACTTAGTGCTTTCCAAACCCTGCGGTAAATCCTCTCCTGAATGGAGCACTGTGCTTGCTTTTCAAGGCTGGGCAGAAGGGAGAATTGAAAGGTTTTTCCTTTGCATTCTGTTCGGCTCGCCTGACACAGACATCTAAACCACAGGAGGTTTGAGCTTGTGTTTTCCCAGCTCATTTCCCATAGCCTGAGAAGTGATCTCTGAGTGTCAGGTGGCATGAAGGCCGCTTTCCACATAGAGCGCAGCAAAAGAAACTAGTCTGCTCCTCTGTGTGGCTAGCTCTAATTTATCCTTTTAAGTGTTGCTTACACAGAAATGGAAATGCCTGTCCCCCGGCTACCAATTTGGACTTGGACAGCATCTCCCTGACGCGGCGTTTGGTTTCAGGAACTTTCCATATTTGGGTTGAGGAACCTTTAAGAGCTGCTAGAACGACAGGGTCATGTTTTCCTTCAGTGTAATTTTGATCTATTTCCAAAACGTATCTTTTCCCGTTCACTGGGGAAAATTAAAAGCTGAGGCAGTTCTTCTTGGCAGCCCCTACTTCAAAGAGATTTCTTCTTCTGGCTCCTGGTAGACATAGCCAAAAGGCAKTGAGAGGCTGTAAGATGGCTTCCAGCAAGTGGAGAAGTTCCGTAGTGGCAGCCCTGCGGATGTGATAAGACTTGCTTCAAGTAATGAGATTTTTGAAGGAATACATGTTGGGCTCTCACTTTTGTTTTCAGAGTTTGGAGCCATAAGCATTTTCCAGCTTTTCCGTGGAATTATGAGAAATAGAATTTACTATCTCCGTATTTTATATGAAAGCTCAGATTCTAACCTGGCCTCGTGAATTGGGAGCTTCCAAGACTAAGAAAAAGTGCAAATATCACGGAAGTTGTCAAGACAGTCATACAGTGAGTTGCAGCTATTTGAGACATAGCAGCAGCAGGAATAAAGTTTCAAAATGCACTTACTTTGAAAAGGTCCAGCAAACTGGAAAATGAAGCCCAAGAACCTGGGACTTAGGGCTTTCATGCTTATTTACTATTTGCAAATATAATCTGTGATACCCTGAAGAAAGCTTGTTTCCTTTCTCCTTTATACAGTAGTGCCAATCAATCAGAAGTAAGTTTATTGAAGACAGTGGTGAGACACTGAGGGAGAATGATTGCAAATAGGAGTAAACCTGAATCATTAGAACATTATGAAGGAATTCAGTTAGGGTTTGGATGGAGGTTTAATTTTTTTTTTTAATGGAAAAACGCACACCCGGATTGTGAAGTGCTCAGGTGGCTGCAACACCTGTATGCTCCTGAGGAGTCCCTGTAGTCACAGAATGAATATCCCTCTGAAAAACATGCTGTGAAATCAAAATCCAAAATTCTACCAGTTCTGTGAAAAAAGAGACTCGGTACACTAAAGAAAATACGAAAAATGCTAGGAAACATATTCTTTTCATGATAATATACTTAAAATACCACCCTGACCCAAGGGAAATGTATAATAACATTTTAAGACAGTTCTTTGAAAGCAAACATTGAATTTGCCCCAGTGTATTAGATCAACCCGGAAACAAATGWAGTTTCTGTGAAATAGGGTGGCAGAAAATAGTGGAGGAACATCCATAGCCCTGTGGTGTATACAAAGAGGATATGAGTTCTCCCTGACTACTTGCAGTAGCCAGATGGTGCCCTGAAGCCTAAAATTTATTTGCCCTTCCTTTGATTTCCTAACTTCTTTACTGATATTAGTGGTCGTCCTAAAATTACCACTACTCAATTTTATTGTTTAGTTTACAGATGAGCCAAATTCAAAATCCCGCGTGCAAACACCCATCTCCTTTCTTCAGAATACAGCTCCCAGCTGGAAACAACGTTTTTTTCCAGTAGCCTAATCTTTACAATGGATTCGGCTAAAGGCCCCAGCTTTAAATGCCATTAAACTTTGCAATGCCCCAAACTCAGAGCTGAATTTTCCCACACTGTGTCCTGCAAGTGCCGTTCCAGGACTGCTCCAGCCCGCGGCAGGGGCTGCTGCAGGGCCACCCTCTGCTCATGGGTCCTGCACTGCCTGGCCATCCCCTCCCTGATGCTAGTGGCAGCTGGGGGCGGAGGCTGGACCCTATCAGACCTGATGTGGAGCAATTTAAGGCGTTGTTGGGGCTTGCAGAAGTGGTTTTGGCATCTTTGGGGCTTGCAGAAGTGGTTTGTGCAGACTGACTCAGCTGTATGCTCTGGAAAGCACTGTTAAACATTCATGCACACATCCTTCCACACCTTCCTCTATGTTATTTCCCCTGTCTGCACCAAACGGTACAGTAAGAGTAATGCTGCACTTTYATCTGGTGCTTTTTAATCCATGGCTTTTGCTGCCCTGTAAAGACTGGTCACTGTTGCCATTTGAGGATGGCTCTACCACCTTGGGTCACACGGAGAGGGGCAGTGACAGAGCCTGCATGGGACACCTACGTCTGCAGATTCCCAGTCCTGCTCCTTGTCACCGGCTGAGCATCACTGTGAGTTGTGATGGTCTCAACAGCCTCTTCTCAGTTTCCATGTTCTTGTCTGTCACTCTACAGTACTATATAAATAACCTGATGGGAAGCAGGCAGACCACCTGCAAGCTCCAGCATGCTGAGCCCTTCTGCTGAGGGGCGTAATAAGGCAGAGCAGACATAGGAACTTTTAAAAGGCTGCCTGGCAGAAAAAGCCAATGGAGGAAAGGAAAGAAAAAAAAAATCCAATAAATTCCACAGTTCATACCATCTTAAAAACTTCCAGTGATTTAGGCTTTTGTTAAAAATTCCATGTCTTGATCTTCAAAACCTCAGCTAATGATGAAAAAGAAAAATCTGAAACCACAGACCTCTACAGAGTTTTGTATATTTTATAATAAAATAACTTTCCCATGGCTTCCATAATAATAATTAAAAAAAAGGGGGGGGGGAGCAAGACTGATTTTGGTTACTGGAGTTGAGTTTTCTGTTTTAATAGGCGACAGCTGAAGCAGGTTCAAAAGGACAGGATTTTGAAAGTTGGGCACAAGGAGTTAACTTCTTCATAGTGCTGCAGAGTAACTGGACCAGCAACAACTTTGCCATATCAAGTTGGGCAAATTTCTGCAAATGAACTTTGTAAAGAATTATTCGGGGCTTGGCATTACAGTATTACACACTTGCCTGTTCTCAATCACTCACTGGAACTTATTTTGTAGTTAACCTCCATAAAGGACTGTACAACTGAGCAAAGGCCTGTCACACACACATTATTTAGAAGCCCTTATTATTATTTTATTGCCAGTCCTTGACAGCTGAGGAAAAGCCAAGCGCTTTAATCTTTCTTTCCCTTTAGTTTACAGTGTAAGAGCTGCATGTAAGATGGATTTGATTAATATGTAACAGAGATGCAATTCTCTGTAAAATGTGCTGTACTTTAGAACCCTGGAAAACAAACTGCATCACAATGGCTTAAATCTCCGTCCATTGTATTATATAGACATCATAAATAATAGAGAGCAGGCAGATATTGCTGCAGGCTTCATCTACATAACACATCTGAGCTCTCTATAATGTGTTCAACTTGTCACTTTTAGTACAGAAGAGAGGCAATAAAGCTAACAGCTGACTAAACCACATCAGCCTTGCTTCCACTTCCAGGGTGGTGAATGCTCATTAAGCAATCTTAGCTGTGTCTTTTAAAATCCATAACTCTTACAAATGTAAAAAAGTTGCCACAAAAGATTAAGCRCAAAATATATGTCAAAGCATTAATTTTCTGTGCGTAGATTCCAACCACCGCAGACCTCAAATATTTCTCTCTCTTTTGTTTTATATATGCTTTTGGTTGAAACAGATCTTAATAAAAAATATTTGTTTCCATCTGGGACAGAAAATACCTATACGACTGCGGTAAGTGAAGGAATACTATATTTCATGCAGCTAGAACAGAATGCATTTCTGCGACCCGGTAAGATTTTCCCTTGGCATAAATGCTGGCATGTCAGCTCTGATACCATGAATGGAATTAATTCCTGAGCAGAGTACAGAGGTGACATGGCCGAGGTGGGGGTGACTGCTCTCAGTGCTTATGATCAGGGTAGAACCAGTGTTAGCGACGGGGTCCTGGGGAAGCTGAGAAATCACGGGAACTGAATTGCTGTTAGTCAAAGGCTGGGCACGAAGCGTAGTCGAAGACCAGGCCAAGAGCTAGGACGCTGAGGACTTCTAGGACTGAAGGAGGGATCAGGAATGTGGGGTTTGAAGGATAACGCTACAGCCTGTTGAGCTGCAGTTATTAGCTGATGGGATTTCGTGGTATACCCTAGGGACAAGCTCATAGATACACTCACGGTGCAAATGTTGCCCCCCGTGACTTGCTGTGCACCCGGGAGACTTTCTGCCTCTGCCTACCCATCTGACCGCAGCTGTCAGATTGGCCCGTGCAGCTCCTATGGATGTACATGTTACATTTTAAAGACTCCAGAGACTGTGCTGTGCAGTTAGGACACCTGCAGAAGTGTCCCAGTTCATAAATCAACCAGACCTCTGGAGACCAGATACCTTCTTGTTCTCCAGCTACTTTCAATTAGCCTGAATGCAAGCCAGATTAAAGTGAAAGGCAAATAGCAGTAGGTATGTACAATATGCAGAAGAGACATATTTAGGAAAGTTGCAGGTGAAGAAATGAAGAAAGAAGTTCTGTCGCGTTACTGTCACAAAGGTGCGGGCTGGGAGRTCTCTCCTTGCGCCCAGTGGCTAAGAGGTGGTATCACAGGAGTCAGGGCATGGAGATGTATTCTTCTAGTGCCAGTTGGTAACCAGGAAAGCGCTCAGGCAAACCTGGGGCTTCCAGGTGGTTTGTCACAACCSAGCAGTTAGCAAACCACAGCTGAGGCTCCGCTGGCAGTCTTCACCTTCACCCTGGCTTAGGAAGGGCTTATCAGGCATTTAATTGCCAAGAGAGCTAGGGCTTAAAGTGAGACATACGTAATACGTAGGCTTTGCTTGGGTTTTCTGCTCAAAGGAATTTCATCTTGTGACAAAAAAATTTTTTTTTTGCTTTTAATTATGGGGGAAACATTCAAAGGCAAAAAATGCAAGCTGGAAAGCCTCTTTCCCCCTTGCGTTAGGGTGGGTGCCAAGCTGTCCTCTTCACAGTCTTTGTTTTTGTGGTGCTGGGACAAAGCCCGTATTCAGAATGTGAAAGGCCTGAAAGGAGACCCGTTTCCTTCAGTTTTCCCATCAGATATGGAAATGTTTTCCTCAACAAAGGTAGTGGTATCATATACGATCTAGGCAGAACTCTCGGTGGGACTACACCGAAAGATCTGCAAGAGGGGTCGTTGAAATGCCATGGGGCCGAAGTAGCAAGGGGAGTTGCTTCCTGTTTCCACCAGTGAAACTGGGAAGGGAATCTAGCCTTCCGATCGTCACCTTTCTGTCACATCACTCTATCGTGTTGTTAATCGTGTAGCATACATTGGATCATATGTGCTCCACAGTTTCTTCAGCAAGTGGGCGCAGAACCGAACAGGCAGCTTCATTTCTTATTAACACCCTCTCTTCTCAAAATCATGCAATTTCAATGCCTTATCCTTTACATCTTAAAGCAAAACATTAATACCTGAGGCTGATTATTCTTGAATTCTTCAAGCGTGCTCAAGTTCCCTCCCCCCTAATGGCACCTGGGACTCTCAGAGGGTGTGATACTGTCATGCAAAAAGTCTTTAAGAGTCTTTCACTCCAGGCTGACATCCCCCCCAGGATGCATTTTAGCAGTTACAGAATCTTTTCTTCCCCAGGAGGGTTAATAAATGTCTGTCTTGCTTATGGACCGATATGCACAGCATTCCTCGTAGATTTAAATCTGTTTTAAAGTTCTGAGTTAAGGAGTAAGGAATACTTATTACAATATTATTTGGAGACTGTGGTCATGGGGGCAAAATTGGGAGTGATGTGACAGCTAGGAGCACTAGAATAGCAGAAGTGAAGAAAGGGTACGTCCCAACTGTGCTGTTGCACCATGACAGAAAATGATAAAAATGCCATCTTACAGGCCATTTAYACTTGGGCAGGGTACTAGAGAAGATGGTATAAGGTACCAGCAGTTTCTGGCCATACAGTCAGTGAAGTGATGGGCCTATACAATCCACCAGGTCAAGTCTTTCATGCCTAGGACAGAAGATATGTATATATTTTGGTAGATAAAACAATGTATTAATAATTATATTTATGTCTCAATGGTAGAACTGAGTTCTTTTTCTTTCTTTCTACCATATACATACATATCATGCTACTGAGTGTGTCRAAGGAGGGCTATTTTATTAGGCTTAAAGAAACTGGAGTAGGCCAGGAAGTGGATGAAAAACTGAGAGATAGGAAACCAATTTGCTCTTCAGTGAAAGAAGGATGGTCATTTAATCTCTGCAGTTTCTTAAGGATATATCTGTATTTTGGTGTCTTGCCATAATTTGAAATGATGGGGAAGTTTACCSTTAATATTTTTCAAGGCACTTCAATGTTAAAATGATGGATAGACTTCGCATGTGCTCTCAACATGCTGCATTAGTACGAATGCAGAGGGTATAGAGACCGAGAGTCTGTTAGGCCTTTTTTATCCTTTTCTCTGTGGTTGTATTCCCATCCTTTGCATCCCAGTTTGTGTTAGCGAACACTGATGCTACGAAATGAAGGTGTTCGGGTTTGTTTGCGTGTTCTTTTTCTGCTCTTCTACCATTTACTGCAGGGATTAGGTTTGAACYTGTCCCACAGTGGTACCAAGAGCAGTGCCTTCAAAAACGCTGCCTGCTTTGCTTAGCTCTCCCTTGGAGGGGATCCAGCAAGAGTGAGTTACAATGGATGCACCAAGGGAAGGGCGAAGCCTGTTAGCTTTCCCATCCATGGGATATTTTATGTGTTCAGGTTGGTACAAGATCAGCCTGACTGTAACAATTAAATAACCTATCTAAAGATCTGTTGCATTTGAAAGAACTTTGAAGGAGAAGCACACCAAGAGATTTTTTTTCTTTCTTCGGTGCTGGCYAGCAACTCTGCAGTAAGAATAGAAACCACCTTTTGCTTTGCATGCCCAACACGGGGCTTACCCTCCTCTTTATTACTACTGATCTGCCAGAGAAAATGTTCCAGCCGTTGCGGGCAGCTAATCAGTCTCACGTGACTGCCACCTCCCCACGCTGACGAAGGACYGTGTGCGGCAGCGTGTCTCCGTTCTGCCTGCTGGGTGGATAAATAGAAGCCTTCAGTCTCCCCGGCTCTCAATGTGCTATCTTCCAGCTTGTGCTAGGTGCTACCTTCCAGCCCGACACGCGGCACTGCTGTTAGGAGTCGGGGCGCTGCGAGCGTCTCAGCGGCGGCTGGGAGAGGGTGCTGTCTCTTGGCTTCCCGCAGGCTCCAGACAGTCGGTTTTGCATTGGCCGCTGCAGCAAACCTCGTGCAAAGAAATAAAGCAACTTGCAAACAGCAGCGATGGCGGGGCGGGGGGGGGAGTGGTGCGATAACATTCGCGAGTGAATAATGTTGCTGGGGCGAATGGGATCCGGCAGGAATCTTAGCTCAGCAGCAGCTACTGAACTCTTTACAGCACAGCCAGATGGCCTGGTGCAACAACAGCCTTTCAGAATTAATAACTGCTGCTCTGGAGGGAGAGGTTCATTCAGGAACCGCTTCGCATTTCGGCAGGAGTATTATTTTCTTTTTTTTTTCCTAGTGCTTTCTGGCTGCTTTGCTGTGGGTGAGATGGCAACCATGCTCAAAGAAGRTTTTCTTAAAAAAAAAAGRGAGGAGGGAGAAATGCTCTGTTTCCCTCTCCACTTTCTTCTTTTCCCCCGCTCTCCCTCCACGCCTCCTTCCCTTTGCCTTTGGCTTTTAACATTGCAGCTTTTAATCTAGAAATTATGGTAACTTGTATGTGCATTTTGAGAGTATATCATTGCTGCAGTTAATTAACAGTTATTAGCGTTAGCGTACTGTGCTGTATTATATGTCACAAATCATCGAGTCTCCCTGTGCAGTTACAGCAATTAAGAACTCCATCACACCTTCTGTATAGTCATTTGGTTCTCTTCCAGGTCTTTTCAAAACTGGAAATTGCTAATCAAATCATTTCTGCTCTGTGCCTCGGTATCGTTTATTCCATTCCTAATGATGTGCGACTTTTTTTTCTTTGGCCGTTAACAGAGGCATCCGTGCGTCTAACCCATTTCACACCACCGTCATGCTTTCGAGAGGCGATAATGAACTTGCAGGAGGAAGTGTAGGCTTTGCTGGTTCTTCCCCCCACCTCCTTCTTCTTCTTCTTCTTTTCCTTTTTTTTTTTTTTTTTTTAAAGGGATGTCTTTCCAGCTGTTGGGTGATTGAATTTTGAAACTGTAAAATGCATTGACAGACTTACAAACCCAACTTGCCAGAG
The DNA here is from genome assembly GCF_003343005.1 of Rhea americana. NCBI lineage: Eukaryota > Metazoa > Chordata > Aves > Rheiformes > Rheidae > Rhea > Rhea americana. The sequence goes on along the minus strand of NW_028185950.1, from coordinate 834,436 downwards.
CTGTAGCTATCACAGTTTAGCTTCAGTTCAGAGCTCAGTGAGATTCCTGCCTGATCAATTTGTCATCCCTCTAAATGGAAAATAATTACTTCCCAGGGATGGATTGCAGGCAAATATCACCCTTTGCATCAGCAGCCTTTTGCAGTGAGGTGGAAGGAAAGTCCAAAGGGTTTTAACTAAAGGCGGACAACATAAAGCCACTTGATTTCTTACCCCTTTCCTTAGTCCTGTCAGGAAGAGTTTATTTTATTCAAGCTATCAGTAAAATTGCCTTTGCATTTTCTTGGGTTGTATGTCAAGGGCATATTTCATTTTTCAGGTCAGCTAGATGTGGGCATCATGAGCCTGACAAGGATGTCTGATGTCATCCGAATACTAAGTTTTTTTGCTTATCAAAAAATTTATAGTTCTGTCCAAGCCAAAGCTAAAGCAATTCTCTCTTGTGTTTCTGTGGTGATTATATTTTTCCCTTAGTCCATTCCAGCAGTGTTGGCCYATGCTGTGGCTAAGTGCATTGCATTGCTCCTCAGTGTCAGGTGGACTTGGGAAAACTTGGTCATAAAGCCTCGGTTCTGGGAGTTTAGGGGATCRTATACGAGTGAGGAATGTGATTCCTCCTGAGACCTGTGTATGTACTGTAAATGAAAGTGGGCTTGTGTCCTAAGGAGAGCTTTAATCTGCTGCAGGAACAGTAGTTGTTGAGARGTAACAGCACTAGTGCAGACAGGGAAACATGATGTGGGTAGAAGTGTTTGAGAGACTCTGATTGTGCCCTCAGATTGATGCTGGYTGTGTCATCATTTCTTCCCTCTTCTTGTAACCTTGCTTGTGAGAGGCAGCTCTGAATCCTTGTGGATCTGCTCACCACTTAGCAATCACACCTTCACTTGCTGTATAACCATAACCTGACAATCCAGGCACCTGGTTCTTGACCCAGGCTCTTCCACTGACTTCTCTGTGCTTTGACACATTCTTCTGTAAAATGTATTATACAGTATAACTTGTCCCCGATCTCAAGGTTTTCTGAGGCTTAAATAGTGCTATCAAAATACATTGAGAAGGTGAGAGTACAAACCAATAGTTGTTATCTACTGCAGGAAGAGCCAAATTCAGAAGAAACCCATGTAGTGTTTACCTAACTATGCACTTCCAGATGTATGGGCCTCTCCACTCATCTCCCCTTACACTGGCCACCTCTATAAGCAGTAGTGGCCACCATAGCTTCAGCCTTCTTGTTCTTCTGTTTGGCTTTCCAATTATTCTCATAATTCCTTTAGACAAAACAACTGACCTCCCCAGACTGAACCTCTTAATTTCATTCTCTTTGCTTTACTTCAGTTGTAGCTATGCAACCGTAAAGGTTCTTGRGGTAGGGTTTGTAGGAAAATTACAGTATAGAATAAAGCTGAACTGAGCATGGTGAGCTTTCCTGATTGTGAGGGGACACATTTTTGGAAGAAAAACCTGTGGAAAGCTTTAAATACAAAGTTAGACATCCTTAGTTTACAAAGTCTCAAAATCATTAATGGCAGAAAGCAGAGAGCAYGTTCAGAGGAAATATCACAATATGCTTGTTCTTGTATCCTTCCCTGGAGATCTGCCTTTGGCTTTTCTCGGAGAATTTTGATCACTCGCGGTAAGGCTGTTGTTCTGTTTTGATGAGTTGTCTACCCAGCTCTCCTTATGATCAAGAGTTACAGGCTGTACCACGTACTCGGGGAGCAAGAAGAGCGATTCACAAGTGGGAAGTGGCAGTGCCTCCCAAGGAGGTCCAGTGCCCTACTGTGGGACGACRCAGGGACGGGTGTGCAGTTGAGTCTTAGGGTGATAAGGCAAACTGAGATGAGGATTCCCTGCTAAGTGATTTGTTCCTACAGCCTTCTTGCCCACACAAACCTCTGATGCTCACGTGCTGTAGCCCCAGCATGAGAACTGTTTGCAAACCAAACACTGCTTAGCTGGCAGCTATAGCTGTGGCTGTGCTTTGTTGGAGAGCAAATACAACAGAGTCCTGGTCCATGGTAAAGATCTTGGGTGCTGCTTACTATTGGTCATTACAGTTATTAGGTGTTAATTTCCCACTTTGTGAAAAAGTGTTATTATTATAATAATATATTTATTATTATTATGTGTTGCTGAAATTAGGGTAGAATTTAAGTTGGACTTGTCTGACAGCTTCCTCTTCAGTTTAAGTCCTTTATATGTGAGTTGCGAGAGGCCTGGGACTTATATTTGAGAAAGCACTTTGGGTCATATAAGCAGCTGGAAGTGCAGGGAAGAAAAAGAGGTTTTGCTAAATGGCAAACTTCAAATGGATTGAGGTTGCAAGTGCCAGGGACCCTCTGCTGCTTGGGGAACTGGTTACTTGGCAATGAACATGCTCATTTGTTGCCATTTTTATTTTAGAAATGGAATGACATGAAGGGACACAGGCTTTCCTGGTTTTCACTTATTTTTCTAATGAATCTAAGTAACTGAAAATGAATCTTGCTTTTTTTTGGGGGGGGGAGGGAGGGGTTTCCCCAGAAAATTCGTATATATCCCTGCTATAAAACTTGAGATCTCTTGGTATCAGTCAAATTCCCAAGATAGCATCTCCAAATTGATTTCCAGTAAGTTTTCCAGCAACATACTCTGAACAACATAAGTATTTGATCCCACTGATTTCAATAAAATATTAGGTGTTTAAGCTGTTCATCGGCTTTTGAGCCCGTATTCACAGCAGCTTTTTGCTTGCCAGCTTTACCTGATTCTTGCTGCTGTTTAGGCTTGGCCTCAGGTGAGGTTTCTTTCCAGTACTAGAGGGTGATGATGCCAATAGAAAGGCCATGGAGGTGAGGAGGTGCTTCCTCAGACAGCCAGGATCTGGGAGCCGCCATCCTGCAGGAGCTTTGTCTCCCAGCCTTGTCCCCCATAGCGCTTGCCATCGGCTAATGTGCTGTCTTTCCCAGATGCTATAAATTGGCAGCTGCTGCTTTAAGTCATGCATGTTTGTGTTATTTTTGTTGATGTTTTGCCATGAAGCAACATGTTAATTGATAGGCCAGGACAGATTTCACCTCTTCACATGTATGTACCGTTCCTGATGCCTACTCCAGACAAGACCAGGGAGACGAGGTATTGTTTTCCAGTATCTTCTGCGGTTGATCCAAGTCATTTTCAAAAATTTGTGTCTGCTTCTCAGAAGAACATGGCTAATCCAGCACAACCCATTTGGAGATAGTCTTTGAGGGCCAAACTTGTAGTTGATCATCARTCAACAACTCAACGACTCAAAACAACTTGGGCTAGTATCAGCTCTTCCTCTGAGGCSTCTACGTACAGGAGCCATGAAGGTACCTTCAGGCTCTGCTTACAAATAGAAAATCCCTTGCAAATCTGTGTTTGAAAAATCAGTTATGAATCTACTGATAAAATGAACAATTGAAACCTCTTAAGGCTCAATTTAGTATGAATATAAGATGTAAGTTTAAASTAGTTTGATTAAAACAGTGCTGTCTTTATGGACACTCATGTTTTGGTTCGAGTGGTCTAGCTCATGGCAAGTAGGTGCAGACTTAAGCTGAATCAAAACAAGCTACTGTTAAAGAAAAGTAAGTGTGTCTACACAGCTTTTTCTGCCACTTTAAATGCAACAGTTTAACTGTAAGTTAAGCAATGCCATCAATTCAAGCTTGGAAAGGGGACTTAAATGACAATAAGATTCCCTTCACTGTGTGGTGAACAGGACAGTCATTAAGGACTGCCTTTGGTTTCTGTTTACAGATTAAACCACCTATACCATTTCAGTTGCTAAAATTGGAAGTAGCTTCAAAGAGGGTACTGTTAATGAACTGAGCAGCTGTGTGGTGCGTTCTTTTAGCTTAGATATTTCTGCTGATGAACAGGTATTTGGGATACCCAGCGTGACCAGCCTTAAAAAGCTCTCTTACTCGGAAACCCCAGACATAATACAACTGGATTGCTGGTGCGTGCAGTATGGATTTAAGTTTGACTTGCCTGGCTTTTGGAGAATTTGTGAAATAAGCTTTATTGCAAGCTTCCATGTGGGGTTGGGGTTTGGGTTTTGTCTCCCTATTTCATGCTACTTTTTATAAGAACAAATATTTCATCTTAATTCCTAAATCTGCTTGTACTGGGTTTTGTGTGATGGTTTGACCTATTCCTGAACTTCCTCTAAGACTGGGGAGGTGTCTATTTTGTGTTTTATACTTAGCCCATTACAGAAGCTGATTACAGAAAGGTAAGGTAAGACCAAGGTTTGGTGGCCATCTGATTAGAGCACRGCCATTATTGGTAATTTATTTGCAGTATGATTGTACAGACAGTTTTCAGGTACTATAAAAGAGAAAAAAGGATGTGTCAATGTCCAAAAAAGTTAACAGACAAAAAGAGAGAGCAGAAGGAAGGGAAAGATCAGTGGTTTCCCCATTTACACATAGGGGGGGGTTGAGTCTTAGAGGGATTTAATAATTTGCCCAAGTTTATACAAGCAGTTCCTTAGCCATGTACTAGTGCTTTAACCTTGAAAGATCTTTCTTCTTTTCTCTGTGCAATTCATTGAAATAATGTCCAGTATGGGTATTGCTCATTGCTCACTGGAGCATCTGTTCACATGAAGAAGAGGGAGTCTGTACACTGTAGATGGCCCTTGCAATGCTCCGCTTGAAAGTTGTTCTTCTACTGCGGCATGGATCCGTATTCTGATTTGTGTAATTCAGCAGCCCTCCTTCCGTGAAGGTCTTGAGATTTTTTTTTTCTTTTCCAAAAGACCAAGAAAAMGTCTGGTAATTTGAGAATCGGTCTTTGTGAAAGAGAGACAGAAACGGCTCCCTCGCTCACTGTGCTATCACTGTTATCTGTTTAGATACCATTAACTTTTCCTTTGAAGGTAGTCGATAAGGTTGCCAACAACAATTAAAAAACGATTTTTTTTGGAGTGTTAGGTTTCCCTGGCTTTTCTCAGATCAGGAAATGAGATTAAAATGAGTTGCTAAAAAGCTACTGTGTTTATTTGAATACAGCAGAGCATGGCAGCTCAGGCCACCTCATTAAAGGCGGGTATTATGAGCAGGCAAGTATTGTGTTTCCAGTTTGATAAAGTGCATTGTCTGACAGCAAGCTCAGTGTAGCTCTCAGACTATATACTCTGGCACATATTTTCTGCCTCAGTGGTTCCTCTCAGTAGGATAGCCAGTCTCTGCATTTCTGTTTGACGTTTTTGCTAATAATTACTTGAAAAATCATCCACTTCTATTTAAAAATTGCTACGTGAAGTAGTAGTCCGTCTTTGCATCGTGACAGCAAGAGGCCAATGAAGTAACGGGTGTTCAACCACATGAAGCTAACTTCATAAAGCATGGCCCAGGGTGCACTGTAGGATGACTTGAAATAATTAGCCTCTGGAGGTTGGAAACCTATGCTGTAAATCCCAGAGCTCAGAGTGAGGATGGTTTTTTATCACTGTCCTTGACAGCAGAATTGTAACATCACGGCTTACTCCCGCTTTGACATTATAAACTTACAGCAGTGCTTTGCAGAATCCTGTACTTACACCTCCGTTTGCCTTCCTCCTTTCACAACCTTTTTTCATAGGTTAGTCACCGAGCTGTAGGAAGTGTTCTTTGGGCCGTAAACCATAGTTCTCATGCGTCTGGCTTCCAGTGAGAATCAGGCCTTCTCCAAATTAGATAAATTTCCACTGATGCAATTACTGCGATGTTACACGGTGGCAGGATCCCTACATAAATAAACTGCTCTGATGGGAAGTTCATCCACACTGGCGCCACTTATTGGCAAAAGGCGCCCACGCTGGGGACTTGCACTTATGTAAGCACATACTAGTTTTGCCGACGGGAATTTCTCCGATATTGTTAGCACCTTGGTATTTAATGCTGGAAGTCRGAGTGGAATGTCTCCGCGCAGATACTTGGGTAAGTTGTCGTGTGTATCAGGAGTGTCTTGTAAATGATAATGAACAGATGCCTTGTACATACTACACAATAAGCCACTTCAGGTTGTCACCAGTTGTTTATAGATGTTATTAATATTAATAATTTACCACTCATTTCCATATGAAGCCACGTTAGGCTTGTCTACGCTGCATACAGTTTCCTCCAGAAACTGTGAAGCCGTGGCAATGTGCCCAAACTAACAAGTCCTGCTGAGAAAATGCTGCCTTTGTTAGTACCTCGGCAGCGCTGAGCTGAGCTGTGTAGAGGTACCAGGGCATTTGGTATTAGCTTGTSCCTCCATACATAGCACAAGAAACTGTGGCAGTGGGTCGAGCCCCTGCTGCAGGGACTATTTCCGTATCTGCTCAACAAGGGGCAGTTGTTTGGCAGTGAAAGTGCTCTTGCAATTATGGAAGAGGAAGTTCAAAGCCTGGAGATCTTTCCTCTGCAGAAGACTTTAAAGGCATCAAGTTCATCTTGGGGTGTGTGTGTGTGGGGGGGACTAATGACAGCATTCACCTGGCATGGGAAACCTGAAGTTTACTCTCCCCTAACTCAGACAGAGTTGAAATCTKGGTGTTCTGCACGCGCAGAAAGTAGGAGTGGAAGTCAAAAGGTGAGATTTTTGAAAGCTTTTAGCGCCGACCTGCAGCGTCTCTCAAGGAATTTAACAGCACTGTGCTTGTTAATGTCACTAGACCATTTCGGCCAACCCCAAACGTGTTTAAAAATCTGTGCGAAATGTTCCTGTCACTCATCTGCTTGCAGTGAGAGGGACTCTCCAGTGACGAGGTGACCCTACGAAGCACAGTGCTTGTGATCTGGTTCCCCGCAGCCTGCCAGCGTTTGTGKTTGTGGCACAGGAAGGTCCTTTACTGTAACCTCAAGGCTGAAATGCAGATTCCCAGGTCTGTTTCTTCAGTGCTTGGATGCGCTGAGGTCACATCCTCAATGATTGCAGCATTTGAATCTGATTTTGTGTGGTTTACTATACAACGTGCTCCGTGGAGGCTGGGTACAATTATCAGTATTTATTCTCAGAAGCCTGGGGAGCTTTTTGTCGAAAGACAAAGCAACAAAGTTCCSTGGTATGCAAAATACAGACCTTTGTGTTTCAAGTGAAATATTTAGATAGGAATCATTATTGAGTCCTTTTACAGCAACCTTGCCAGAGAAAGAGAGGGAGGGAGGGTTGGGAAAGAAAACACAAAGGAGGTAATAATATCTGATTAGCCAAGCAGCTGGATAACTGATGGGGAATTGTGAAGCCTATCAAGGCATCGTGACTTGCTGTTGAGTGACATTCTGCAGCAGGAATCGGCTACCAGCTGAGGAGCTGCTCTTGAATATTACCCTTAGGACTTGTCTTTTATTGGTAACCTTGCGATATCCTTTGCTAGAGCTGCGCATTTCTGAAAATTTGGTGACTTGTCTACAAGGCTTAATTGACAACTGTCATCACAGTACCAGCTGGGTCAAATCCATCTCTAGCACAGTGCCAAGGAAGTCGATGGCATTACACCACACATGGATGTTTCGCAGCCGTCCTCTGTCCTTCTGCGTCTTTTCAAGGCTGAGTCTGTTGCAATGATATGAATAATGTCTGCAATCTATGCATTTTGTGGATTAATTTGGGAGTATTTTTTTGATGCAGTGCCCAGTTTAAAATTATGCATGTGATATCTAGCTGTCTTCTCATTCACACCAGCTCAGAGTCATCATTTTCAGGGGAATCACTTATAATTTAAAGCAGTATTCCAGAGAGAAGACTCAGTCTCATCATTTCGTAGTGTTTTTTTAAGATCTAATCAAATGTGAGAAGCAGCTTTAGGTTTTGTTATGGATGGAGGCTGAAAGGAGACTTGGTCATACTTTGCTGACTGCAGTTGTTGTTCTGTGGTTCTCCTTTTTTAAATAGCATACTTCTAGATTTTGCTATTTGCAAGTGCTTTTTGTTTTCCTCCTTGAGTTTGACTTGGCTGTTGGGGTTGCCTTCTGCAGAGCACGGGAAGTTAACCACACTTGCAAACAGCGCACTGTGCAGCACACGCTGGCACTGTTGGCAGTCCTGACCGGTCATGCWGGTGCTGGGCTTGTAACTCTTACTTGTACAGCCAAAGCTGCACCAAACACTGGATTTGGCACCAGGAAGGACTTTTCCTCAGTCAGGCTGCTAAGTTTTGTGGGTTGGATTTTTCTAAATTTTAGCTGGCTACTTCTACCGAACAGCTTCCSTGCTGTTTCAGGGACTTGGGTATAGGTTATGCCCTGCCTTTCCTCCTCTTTTCCTGGGATACATTCTCAGGCTTCTGGTCTTCTTTGCTTAATCTTTTCCATTTGTTGTACATGTTTCATATCTAGACTATATTTGTCATGAAATTGCCTGGGGGAGAGAGCAGGTGGGAGAGAGGGGTAGAGCTGGACACAATGAGCCCTTCGTTSTGTTAATCCTAATGCCCTAAACTGAGAACTCAGCCTTCCTACAGACACGGGATTTTGTTCGGATTTGATACTTTAATTGTTATTTGGATGATTTCATAACCAGTGCAAAGAAGTTCATGGGTTCTGTGAATGATTTTCTTCAGTGAAATAAAACCTGTAGTTAAAGAGTACTGCCAAGGCCATCTAATACGGGGTTAGACCAGCTGATGATGTGCAAGTCTGAATGTGTTAAGGAAAGAAATGATACTGATCAGCAGGTGGGGATTTGGTTCATAGCTTTTGCTCCTTCGTCAAATCAAGGGTGATAATTCCCTTAAGTTGAGCAGGGCAGGATGGCACTGCTTTGTCCGATCTGTAGGCCAGCAAAGATGCTATCCACATGAATTTGCAAATGAACTTGTATTGCACCATGCTCCTTCTTCAAAAACAGTTTCTCATTTAAGTAATAAAGCCATATTTTTAGCAGATTGGAGCATAGAAAAATCCAGCTGAGTTGTGCCATAAAACAACTCTTTAAGAGAGAATAATAGGGAGTTTTTATTACTCCAGACCTGCGGATATTAAGATGAACTTGGTGTCCTAAGAGTGAGATTATATTCTAGCCCTTCTTCAGTTATTTTCAATTTCTAAAATCTGTGAATTATCTTAGAGTTATACTCACGAATTTTACACTTGCAGGTAGCTTTTAGTTTAGAGCACAATCTCTAATACGTGAACCGTAAGAAATAGGCCTCCAGCTTCCCAGAATGGGAGGAATTGGCTATACCAGCTTAATCTGCATCTACCTCCCACAGAGAGGTTGTAGGAAGGAAATGAAAAGTATATGTAAAGTTTTGTGTATTTATTACTTTTAAAAAATATCTTTCATGGGTATAATCTGTCTTTAATGACACATTCGAACTGTGGTACTGAGAACTATTGCATAGCTAATGCATTGTTTTGTTTTTGTTTATTCTGCAGAAATGAAGGAATTTCATTTTTTAGCAAACTTACCAGTGCTCCTTTATTATTCACAGGCCTTAAAATGCATGACAGGCTGAACTGCAAAGTCCTCAATGATTTTAATACCGGCTTCTTTGCGAATCTAAACTGGTTTTCCAGCCCACTACTTGGTGGGCCACAGGGGCTTTTGCTGTAGTGTAATAGATATTTAAAGCTTATTATGGATGGCTACGTCTGCAAATACGCTCAGAAAGGAGAAGAGGAAATGCACTGCGTTATCTGGAGTCGAGCAGGGAGGAGATTATCATAGGAGGAAACCTGAACAAGAGGTGTGACAGTTTAACAGGCGGAGGTGCTGACTCTGAGTATAKGATAGACACAGGCAATTTCAAGAGGATCATGGAGTTAAGAATCCAGCCTTCACTCATCATTACGAGCGAAGAAACTTCCGGCTAGCTTGTTTTCTTTAGATGAATAGAAATGGTCGAAAATGCCATCTAGTTAAAGCACTACCTATATTTAATTCAAATATAGCATCAGGGTTTATTTCGTTTGCTCTTTTTGTCTCCTGTGAACACTTTTAGGAAATAAATGCAATGCATTAACCTGGATTCAGTTAGGCAATGAATAGCTTAGGATATACGATATGCAATTCTAAGACAGAGGCTGTCTTTTTATTTTAGATTCGTGTAGTGCTGGGCATCCGGAATCTAAGTTGATAACTAGGACTTCTAGGCAATGCAGTGACAGAAAAAAAATAAWACCAAACTTTCTCGATGGCAATTTTTGTAAGGAAATGTGTAGACCTACGGACTATATTTAAGGCTTGCATAAGGGGGATTTAGTTTCCCAACAGACTGTCTAATTGATCTCCTTGACATTCTCATACACCACATAGCTTTCTTGGGCTCGAGTGACTTCCAGATTTGCCCTAAAATAAAGGAGATCAAAATCTGACATTGTATGATTTAARTTCCCTGTTATATTCACTAATATAAGTTGACAGATGAAAAGTCTTCTAAAAATATGCATATACTCCATGATACAGCTGTGTAGACCTGTACGGCTTTGCACGCTCTATGCGCCTGTCGTATTTCTTAYGTGCAATATTTATACTTCATTCAAAGCTGGGGCAGTAAATATGACTTAATGAAATTCACGGCTTTTGAAAGATATTACCATACTAGAGCATGTGCTTGAAACTTTCGAAGAATATTTATACATACRCGCATTTAAATAAGCATAGATTTGTAACATACGGTCTTTACTACTACCTGACGTTATCACCCAGGTCTTGCAGCCCTCTCCGTCTCTGCGGCTGCAGCACTAGAAAGTGAACACCGTGAAGTCGTTACAGGATTTGAAATCCTAGCCAATTCGCCAGGGAATCCGGAACCTAAATTGGCATTATGAAAAGCAAAATGCCAGCCAGGTCCTTTGGTGCCCTCTTTGATCTATAAGCGTTGTTGGTGTGTAGAGCGACGTTTCATCTCCGCGCAGGTCACGCAGCATGTGCTGCTCCGGTCCTGGGTTCTCTGCAGGGGAAAATCAGCCCGATGAACAGAGATGCCTGTGTGTGTGTGATCAACGTGGCACTTGAAAGCTTGTGTAAAATAATGGTCGTGCTGACCAGTGTTAAAATCTGCTTTGAGACCAAGTTCTCTTCATTACTGCGTAATATGGCCATAATTAGGCAGCTTGGCACAAATACTTTATATACTTTTAAATTAACACTGTACATATATATATATATATATTATATATATATAGTTGCTAAAATGCTTACCATTGTCTAGTGGGTTTTTTAGAGGAATGGCAGAGAATCGTCAAGGAGCCAGTCGAAACCAGGCATTTAAGGAGGCTAGGAAGGGAGACAGGGAGAAAGCAGCACTTGCAACCGCATGCTATGTGAGGGCAATAGGATACGGATATTGTACTCTYGGAAATCCTGGCTTAGGGAAAGGATTCAGCAATGAGCTGACTTCGTGAACAAATCCCACAGTGAGAATGCTTCCTTTAATTCCACCGTTGACAGTGGGTTTGCAGCCTAGAGCCTGTGGCAAGCTACAGGGCCTCGTTAGAGCTGCTGCAGAGGCCAGGGATCTCTGGCGCTGGGCAGATGCAGCCTTGGCCAGGCACAGGTTGAACTTACAGTGTCCCAGACATCTAAGATGGGGATTCTGGCACCATCAAAACATGTACTTGTCAGAGACCAGCTGTGGTCTACAAGATATTGGATGAATGACTACTAATTAGAAAGATCTAATTTCATTTGGTCTTCAGCAGGACCTCAGGAGGAGTCCAGCTCTGTCGTCTTACTTATTCACGTTAAAAGGATGATTATGCATTGCCTTATCTGTCTGGTATCTGAGTTCCTGATGTTCCTTGAATGCCTTTGGTCATCAGCTCCTGAGAGGTGTGGAGGAACTTTCATTTCCTGTGAATTCAAAAGCACTTTTTGGTGCTCGGAGGCTTCCACGAGCCAAGGCGTTCATACTCTCTAGGCAGGCCCAGCCAGTGATTTAGGGCTGCTTCATCCATAGCCTGGTCAAAAGCGAGGCACATTAGAAAGCTCATGAGTAGAGCTGGCATTGGGGTACTCTCACCCATGGCAGGTGCGTAAAGAATCAGACATCTCTGACTGGATCTTTGTTCCTCTAAGCTTAGTTTTGCAGATGCAGGTAAACTGGATCCCTTCTTTCAGGTGCTTGGCCAAGCAGGACCTTTCCCTGAAGGAGCTGTCTCGAGTTGTGGCTTGCAGAATGCCCTTGTGTTTCGATCTTGGAAGTCTGAAAGTTTTATGTGGATGTTTTACTGTTGCTTTTAGCCCAAGTGTGATGTMTTGGACACCTATAAATGACATCTAAAACTATGTTTATAATCAGATTCGTGCCTGTACATGTGTGCGCGCACACACACATGCAGAGGACCTAAGGCAACTGCCTCTCCTCTGTAGCCTCCTAGAAATTGTTGAACTTTATATAAAATCAGTCACAGCTCTGTGATTTCATGCTTTATGATTTTTGTTGTATGTATGAGGGAAATTATAACCCTTGTAATTTCTCTCTTTCTATCTAAAAAGCTTTAGGTAACATCAAGATATGCAAGTAATGCAAAATAAGATGTCTAGATACATTAATGAACAAGATTTAGTGTAGGCACTGTACACTTCAATGGCCCTAATAGAAAACAAGAAAAACACAACCTGGAATGGTAAAATTAAAACGCCTGTGTGGAAAAAAAAAAAAAAAAAAAAGCTTTTGAGGAAAAGAGCTTGGAAAAGCAAGGCACCCAGCCGGGGGGGTGAGAGCAAAATATGTTTTATCTATGTAAGGCCCCATTCCTGTCTTATTTTTGAATATATGACTGTGCCACTGGAAGTGGTAGATAATTAATGTCTGTGGGATTCCAGCGCTTGCAGAACTGTGTGCCGAATCTGAGATCTTAACCAAAAAGAGGGAGACCGTGTGTCTCCGTGCCCCACTACCCCCATCGCTGGACTTGCGAGCRTCTGGTCGCAGGGGACAGAACCAAACTCTGCTGTTGTATCCAGCACCTTCAAAAAGATGGGTTTATTTTAAATCCTCATACTGGAGATCTAAGCGTTTCAACATAAGAATATTTAAATGTGTTGAACATTGCCTATAACATTATGGAGAACTCGGATAAGCCTGTACAACCGTGTCCTTCTTCCAGAGCCACGGATGTAATAATATTCTGCTTTCTGCGTGCATGTGTGACGAGGGGGGATATACTTTGTTTTTTCTGCAAATTCTACTTTATCCCCTCTCTTGAAATATAATGTGGATATTTCAAGTGTGAGCATTTAAAATTGGCATCTAAAGCACTTTTATCTGTATGAATTAAATCACCAGATCAAAGCCATGGAGCAATTGAGGTCCTTTACTTAGGTCTCTAAAGTATGGATTATGTGGTAGCGTTATGGTACCCATCTTCTTCCACTGCGTGTAGAAGAAACGTGGACTAGGTGCCTGGTTGTTTCACATCTCATTAAGGTGAGATACACCTGAGCCAAAGTGCCCGATTCTGAGTACCAAGCTTTAAGTAGTTGACTTGAAGAAAATAATGTAAGGACAGAAGAAAAAAGAAAGAAAAAAGAAAGTCAACACCCCACAATTTCCTTGTCCTCCCCGATCTCAAAGCCTTTTAGTTAGAAGCCGTTAATGAGGCAACGGGCCAGATAAAGACAGGAGAGTATTCCCAAACATATATTTTCCGACCTTCAGTCTACAGTCTTGAGATGATTGTAAAATGCATGTAATTATCTCACAAGGCGCATTCGGAGAAATCCCGTGTAAGCCTCGTAGTTTGTGTGTCGGGCTGGTAGCAGAGGGGGCTGGCACGGCCCCTGTGCCGCTCCGCAGCCGGCGCCGGGCTTTTTCCCGCGCTCGGGTTTTCGGGCGTCTCGGGGCTTCAGCAGCCGCAGTGGAAGTGGGGATCGCTTCGCTTAGCTGCGAAGAATGGCTCTCCTATGCACAGACCAGGGACATCTCAAAAAACACGATTAAAAAAACCCCCCAAACCAATAAAGTTTCCCTTTATTTCCCCYTTTTATGGGGAAACGAGGAGGTCTKAAGCACGCCGCGGTGCACGGAGCCTCAGCGGCCTGGCGCAGTGCATCGCGTCTCGCCCTCCGTCTGTTTTAATTTAGCTCTCGGATCTGCAAGCAGTTATGCCTGTGCGTAACGCAAAATGTTTTGCYGGTTTTATGTGGTTAAGACTATTTCTGTGCTTAAAATTCAACATCTGTGTGCTTTTAGTGCAAGACCCTTAGATTCATTTTGGCTGTAAACCTTTAAAAATAGTATCTCAAAGTTATTTTTCCGTCTACCTGTGGCGGTTGAATTTGTCAGAGCTGATTCCCCCTCTCATTGGGAAAGTTTTCCTTTGCGTCCCCATTTGAAAATGGTATTAGTTAACGAGAAAGCCATTTACCCGATTTGTACTTCTCATCGTTTCCGACTGTTGGTCCTTATGAATGGCAAATGCAGGCTTCCTTCCGTAAAGCCAGCGTATTGAGGTGGATGSTGTAAACTGGACGCTATAGCACGGGCGGTGATAGACTTGGGTAGAGCATCATCATCCAGCAGGTATCTGGAGTATCTTCTAAAAATCTTACGGATTGTAGGAGGAGGAGAGAAGGGAAAGAGAGTTTATTGATTGCATTTCCCCTCTGCGGTCTAAGCTGCTAATAAAGCTGAGGATATTCTATCAGGATGCACAAAGATTCTTAGATCYCCAATTTTATTCATCCGGAGAATTATGTTGGGTGTGCTGAAAGCCGTAGGTGCAGCAAAGCTCCTTCTGCGCAGGATCTGCTGCCAAAGTGAAAGCTCAGTGGGACTCCAGGGACGGCTGCTGTCAGGGAAAGTCAAATTTGGAGCTTTATATGTGTGAACAGTGTCATTTTAAAAAGTCGGTTCACCAAGGAGCTAAACAGGGATTAGCCGCACAAGCTGCTTTAACTCCCTTGCATCCTACGGCGGATAAAGGTGAGAGGCGCTGGCGGTCGGCGGACGGAGATCATATCGGAGGCTGGTCCCTGCGGCCGAACGGGCGCCCGGCGTTGCCRCGGGAGTGCCGTCGTCCCCGGCCGGGAGCCCGGCCGCGCGCGCGGCCGCAGGAGCCCACGCCGTCGCCCGCAGTCCGACCGCGCGCCCCTTCGGGAAGAGCGGGCTTGACACGCAAAGCGGCGTCGGGATGCGGTGAAGAGCTTCGGCTGGGCGGTTTCCACGGCGTAAACCGCATTACTAGCTGTGGCGGGTTGGGAACTGAACTGTGCCCGTTGCCGTAAGCTAGCTCGAGGGGCAGGAACCAAGAAACAGAGCTGGGAAACTACGTTGTAACAAATTCTGCTATTCCTCTCCCRAAAAATTCTGTGCATTTCTTTTAAGCATTCTCAGTTAAAAAACTCCCTCTCCCCATAGGTGCTTTTGTCCTATTGAACATGCAGGTATCTCTTCATAGGAATTCCTTTCATCATATTTTTCTCGAGGTTGCCTTCACAGGTGTGAACTGTGAATTTTTGGTATAGCTTTCGGATAAGCTCTTTCAGACTGAAAGAGCGCTGGGTCTGAAAATGCTTCAGCAGAGATATTAAATCAACAGCAGCATTTTGCTGCTGCAAACAATTGCCAGGTACATCCTTAAAGCAGTTCCTTCCTCTTGTACTGTTCCAACAGCATCATGAAAAAAGTCTTGTCCTTTGTACTCCCCCCCCCCAAACATGCTCCTATCTTGTAGTAAATTCATTTTTCAGCCCTGACTTTGTGCAAACACAATGTTGTGCTGCAAGCATTAAAAGGCAATTTAGTACTCAAAGGATTAAAAGCTCATGTTAAATTGAAGACTACACTTGGCATAAACATTAAAAATTGACAGAACACCCTACACATTAACTGCACCAGGGCTCCATAATTAGCATTTAAAAGTAAAACATCATTTCCTTAGTCTTTCCTACTTACTCATTTATAATGCATTTATTATAATACAGATGTGAATATGAAGCCTTCCACTATTGTCAGTTAGTAAATAAMATTAAAAAAAAAAATGAAAGTACTCCTGTTAGAAACATGGGCCTATTTGGTGTGCGCAAGGATTCGGGGATGAGTGGTTTGTTAATCCACATCTCAAATGCATGATGAATCAGCAGTGACTAACTAACCTCATTCTAGGTCTAATTCTCTTACGTGAGCATCCATGGAGAAGGCTCAGGGCGCAGGAGCGGGGGGTTTCATTGTCTAGCGTCGGCAAAGGGAGCGCAGAATAAGCTCTAGCTGCCAGGATTTTCATGTATTGTGTCGGGTCTAGTGTTGTGCAATGTGGGAAAATAGATATTTGGCTCATCCTGTAATGTGGAAAATTTGTTGCAGATTGAAATTTGAATGCAAAAGGAGAAGAACGAGAAAGCAAATCTCATTAGGGAAAAGGGAAAGAGAGACTATCGAATGTTAAAGGGATAGGACTTTATTGACTTTTTCTTTTTAATTCTTGGATGAGATGGCATTTTGGTCATGCATGCTAATGCAGACCTCTTTTGTCATTAAAAATACAAGGTAAAATGGCCAAAAGCTCGCTCTGCTAGGGTCCAGTATATGTSTGGTTTTGATTTAAATCATGCACAACATCTATATTAACATGGCGTTGCCTGTATTGCATCAGGCTCGGTACTTTCTTCCCATTCCGCATCTCTTAAAACCACTTTCCTCTTCTTCCAAAAAAAAATCCAAAAGGCTTTAGCCAACCCTTTTCTTTCAGCAGATCCATAGGTCTAGACACATTTGAAGAATTTTAGTTAGACTGCTTAGATCATCTCAAGTATCATTTAATCAAGATTACCATTTACCCAAAAGGTATCTCCCYGTCAAGACGTGGGTCAGCAAGCAAAGGTCCTCTTTCAAGCACAAAAGAATATGTTCACCTCGCTGGTCAAGGCAACCACCTTCAGTCGTGYCTGGCTTTCCGCCAGTGCCACCCATCAGCTGCAGCTCTGGCCCGCTCGCGCAGGGTGGCTTTGGAGGTGTCCCGATGTTCAGAGTGATGATGAGGGAGCTAGCCCCGCYGCTTAGGTGAGACCCACCGCTGTTTCTTCACGTATAAAAACGTGGCGACATGCAAATAGCTCGAAAAGGCGTCGTCTTTACCTTTTGCGTGGCTTGCGGGCCATGATGAACTTCTTTTTGTTCCCGTTCTGAACCCTCGAATGATATCCTGCTTCCTCCAGGGTCACTGCTGTGTGCAAGACAAGACCACGTTTTGTTCCGTCTCTGTGAAATGCAATTAGAAGCCCCTCCACAGCCAGCAGGAGTTTGAGTTAAAAGGAGCGAGGGGAAAGAAAAAGGACCTCCCCGCTGTCCAGCAGTGTGTTGACTTTGAAGTCCTGGGCCATCTTTTGTCCCCCCTGGAGGGCCTTTAATCAGGACCTTTGCCTTGTCATCTGGAAAAAAAATAAAAATAAAAAAAAGCCCTGACACAGTTGGTGGGGTTGTCCCTGTGTGTGCCCAGAAGAAAAGACTTTGTCAGAAATTTCCCCTGACCCAAGCACTTTGTTTCTTTGTCCCTACCAGACGACTGTTTGAACTAAAAAGGAGGAGAAAACTCGCGTATGCRATAACAGGATTTTAATAGGGAGCGCGGGTGACTTCTTGCGAGCTTCCCTGCCAGGCCCAAGGCTGCCACGAGGCTTTGGGGCTGAAGGCCTCTTAAAATAAACTCGGCTCCGCCGGCTTTTTATAGCCTTCTCCTCTGCRAGTGTCCTCGGCGATAGAAAGAGGCGCGCACTGTCACATTGTACCGCGCCGCTAAGTAGAAGGACTTAATTATCACGTTACGGATAATAGCACCAGAAACAGGTACGCTCCGCTTGGTGATGATTAACGTTTGGTTTTGGTTGTTTACATAGCAGTGATTTATAAATCAGCTAGAACTTCTTAATTAAATAAATAAAGCCCCAGCATCACGAATGTTGCATGAATTCTGCAGCACAGGGAAGCGCTAAAGCCGAGAGGACTGAGTCTGGACTCAGCGCCGGGAAGCGCGCTGTGACCCCAGACTCGTTGCTGTACCCTGCGGCCTCGGGGCAGGCGTTTGCCTCCTTGTTGCTGAAAGGGAGGTGACGTCAGGTCTAAGGTGTGATGATTTATGTTTTATTTTCTGTTGCATTTTACAGRTGAACAAAATGCTCCGCCGACATGCTGAGAATTACATTAAAATTAGGGGACCTATTTTTTCACTCGTGAAAAATCTACTTG
Source organism: Rhea americana (assembly GCF_003343005.1). Lineage (NCBI taxonomy): Eukaryota > Metazoa > Chordata > Aves > Rheiformes > Rheidae > Rhea > Rhea americana. The sequence goes on along the minus strand of NW_028185950.1, from coordinate 816,327 downwards.
AGCTGCCTCTCTAAAGACATTTTTATGTATCTGTTGCAATCCAGCCTTGCTAGCTGGATGGTGACTATGACTTTTGTTCTAAGGTAAAGGCATACAGCAGTATCCATTCTTTTTTTAAGCAATATGAAGTATTTCTAAAATAACTTTAACATCCTAGTTAAACAACCATTATCTCTTTACACGTTTTTTCATTCACCTTTTGATATGCTACAGGATTTTCCCTACATTAAATCAGTTCCTTTTTAGAATAAAATAGCAAATTATTAAAAAAGGGAGAAAAAAGAGAAGAGATTTTATAGGAACAAATAGATTAATAACCAACAGTGATATGATCTGGCAGTCTTTCTTAGAGGTATGCGTGGAGTAGAACATGGAGCTGTATTATCAAAACAGGTTCAAGTTTTATCGTGGCTCTCATGTATTATATTAGATTCCCACAGCTCGCCTCCCCCGCTAGTGTCTGGAATAATCCAGACTGGATATAGATCAACTGATTAACTGAATCTCAGGAACAATAGCTCAGCTTTGGTATCAATTTTACTCTTTCTGCTTCCTCTCCGTGACCTTCCCATCATTAATTTTTATTTGAATTACGCCGTATTTGTCCCTTTCTTCTTGGGCATTCGAACGTTTATTTTGAAGTAATGCCGAGTCTTCCTCCTTGCGGATCATTAGTGTTCCATCCCATTTATGAAACATTATGGTATAATAGAAAATAAACCTGCCTACTCTCGCTAACACAATAATATACATACTATTACATGCAACATGACTGACACGTTAATTAATAATAGAGGGACTTGTCGTAATTTATCTTGAAACTGTACAGTCCTGGTTTTCACTAGGTTCGCTGTATTTTTCTAACTTCCCTGCTTTCTCAGTAACTGTGGTTCAGCCTTGCAAAGGCTCTGCCCTCAAGCCAGCAAAATTTCTAAAATCGTGCTTAAGTCGGAATGCCTGAACAGCCCCATTAGCTTCAAAAGGACTTCTTTTTTTTTGCTTAAAGTTAAGCAGGTATTTAAGTGCTTTGCTAGCTTAGGGTCAAAGTGTTCAGCACCTTGCAGGACTGGGYCTTATCCGCCTCCTCATTAAAGATACATCAGAACATTTGGCATGTCTTTATCAAGCGGAGAGGTGCAGCCAATTGACTTTATGTGACAGCTAGAAGTAAAAGAGATCAAGGGAGCTTGAGAGACAAAGAAGTTAGGTTTTGTGAGAATCCTAAATGAAAGAAAAAATAGCTTTTTGAAAGCTAGTCAAAATTGTTTCTCGTGTTAGAAGGATTTTCCTTTCRGGGGACTTTGGTTCAGTACTTTTCTAGAGATTTGGGTGTGTGGATGGAGGTTGAAACGGAGAAGACTCGGTGCACACGCTTCATTGTTGACCCTTTTGTTGTGAGCACCGTGACCTTGCAGAGCGCTCGGAGCGTAGCCGCCTGCYGTCCCTGGCGAAGATGCACGGAGCAAGAATTGGGAGCCTGGAAGGAAGTATTAGGAAGGCTCATATATAATTTTGCCAAGTGGTTTGCAAAGAACAAGGTGGCTGATAGGTTTAACACTGAGGAAAACGAGACAAYGAATTTACAGCATGAGCTTGGCTATTAAACTTTTGCTGGGACATGAGTCAACATCCAAGATTTACAAAATACCRATGAGGGAGAAATTTTCTCTTTTGGCTGGGACATTACCTTGGTTAGATTCATACTACAAATTAAAAGRTCATTTGCATTTATATTTCTGCTAATGATTATATGAAAAAAATGTTTTAAACACAACACTGTCGGTGCTTTCTTTTTTCTGTGCAGTGAAATAAGTGTATATGCATGATTAATCTGTTAGTCCCCCATCAGCCAGCTGTGATGTCCTAGGCACATCTTGCTGCTGCCACTGCAGGATCAAATAAAAGACTAAAGTGGACAGCAGGTTGGAGTTAATGTGGAGCATAGATCCGTGCAACGATGTATGATGTGCCTGAGGTTCATGAAGGAAAGAGGGAGCGCATCAGACGTCAGAGGGATCTCTTCCTGGAGGGTTTTCCCTCTGCTCTCCTGACCTGTCATCGTTCACTGACTTTAATCAGGAGAGTTGGCATTGCCAGGTTTTGGAGATGGCCGCAGCCTTCTGTGGGCGGATGGACTCCTCTGGGTTCAGCTGGGCCGTTTCAGGGAACTGCATCTGGTGCTTGGCTCTGCCGGCATTTGTCTCRTTGTGGCGTTAGGCAAGAGGTCCCCTGAGAAACCGGTGATAGCTGTGCTGTTTGTCCCCTGTGCGTTTTCTTGTCTGGAGGGTTTCAAGGAGTCTCTCCTCCCGAGTGTTTGCTCTCTGCCTGGTGCCATGAGGCCCCCATGAAAAGACTCTTCTGGAGCCTGAAGAGTAGAGCGGGCCAAAGCTAAGTGTCGTCTCTCGGGTGATGGTGGCCCCTGCTGCAGGGACCAAGCTGGATTCTGCCAAGGAGGCCTGGATTTGGGGTGGATTTTTGGCAGTGTTCTCCCATTTGTCACCTGGATCAGCCACCACTGCTGTGAGATCAGAAACGTCATCTTCGGGCAACAGGTCTGCACAACAAACTCCCTGCTTCTGCCAGCTAAAGCCTTCTCCCCAGGAGGAGATTTTTCAGTCTACACCTTCCTTTTCCACATCCTGAAGCTAACATGCAGCTGGAAAATCCTTTTTTTTTTTTTTTTAAATAAAAAAGCAGGCATAAATGTAAACTACACAAGTGTCAGGTTTACATTCATCCTTATAAGGCACATCAGCAGAAAATGCGAGTTTCTGCTAGGCTTATTTATTAAAGTGTGGTGCACTGCAAAGGAAATATCTCCAGGAGGAGATTTTTCAGTCTACACCTTCCTTTTCCACATCCTGAAGCTAACATGCAGCTGGAAAATACTTTTTTTTTTTTTTTTTTTTTTTTAATAAAAAAGCAGGCATAAATGTAAACTACACAAGTGTCAGGTTTACATTCATCCTTATAAGGCACATCAGCAGAAAATGCGAGTTTCTGCTAGGCTTATTTATTAAAGTGTGGTGCACTGCAAAGGAAATATCTCCAGTGTTATTTTCAGGCTCAGTGAACTCAAGAATGTATTTGTGAGTCTTCCAGTTATTATGATATCAGTGGGGAAATGCGAGGAACAGGACTTTGCGATGTCAGGCAGCTTTCCTGTCACTGTTAATTTACTGCCTCTCGGAGAACCAGAGCCTAAACACTTCAAGTATTAACATCATTTCAGCTCTTAAGTAAAACTAAAGAAGTCTTTTCATCTTTCCATTGACTGGCGGGCTACTTAAGTAGATCACAAGCTTTATGCTGCTTTTGTCTGAGTGAAGAGRAAAACTTTAATTGTTCCCATCTTCTAGTGCAGGTATTGATTAATAAAATGTATTAGGAAAGATCTTGGCCTACTTTTTGCACCATCAAACAAGTACTTAATGACTGTATTACTATGAAAATGGCATCACTTTAAAGCATTGGATTGGAGCTCCTTTGTACTCCTCTTTCATTTGATTTTTTTTTCTCATCCCATTATGAACAATAAAGTTTCTCCTGTACTTTGATATTATACAACAGAAGGGAAAGCAGGCAGCGAGTAGCTCGTAGTTCAGGGTACCAAATTCAGCGCAAAGCCGGTAGCTGTGGTGCCTGCGGATGTCTCCAGGCAAAGGGAGGCATTGCCAGGTATCGGATGAGTAGGCTATCTGCAAGTGCAAACCGGTCAGCGAGCAAATGTGAGACGGTAAATCTGTATAATTTACTCTAATTTAGCATTTGGTGGGTAGGAATATTAATATGACTCACACGCTAAGAGGGAGAAGGCGTGTTTATGAGGAACGTAACTAATAGGCCTGTGTAAGATGAAGAACGCCTGCCTCCCACGACATTTAATCTCCTTTCCTCCTCTGGGCCTCATTTGGAGAATCTCACTCCTTTTACACCCCTTTGCAGCTTGTGTAGCTACCTACTAGCCTACGTCCTCCCACCCCGCATACATATGCTCACAAATCATCGTACCTCATGCATCGAGTGTCCTTATTTTGCACGCTTGCTGAGATTTACCCCTTTTTATCAGCGCAACATAATACTACCAGTTTTAAAGCAGATTTTAAAGCAGATCTTCTTGTATTATTATAGCTGGGATTTCTTGAAAATCCTCAAAATGCAGCTTGCCTCCGTCTTGGTAAGTGTCTTCAGTTTGCCCCTTGAAGGCCCCAGTGTCTGTACACTTCAGGTTTCGAGCAGGTTAGGGTCGGTGCAAAATTGTTAAGACCCGAGAACAGGGTGATGCTTTCAATCTCGATGCTGTTATCCAGGATGTCGTTGCCTGTCCCCGCTAAGCTGCTCCAGCCAGTGTCACTACCTGAGCCAACTGCGGCTGATAGTGAGCGGACTACAACGTACTTCTCGCTGCAAAAAAAGTACGATTGCAGGACGCTTCGTAATCTGTGAATTTGGAACGAAGGCGGTATGTTTTATAGCACCAGAACCGGGGAGACCCATGTCCCTGAGTAAAATAACGCGTGGATTTTATATCATGCCGGCATGCGCAGTGCTGCAAATGGAGGCAGGGAGAAGCGGARTAACAGCCCACCTTCCTTCAGGAAAATCCTGCAAATATTCCCACAGCTGACTCCCCCCAGTCCATGGCTGCTGGGCCACACTGATACCGTGATAAAATGCATTTGTATCCGCCTCTGGAGATGCGCCCGTCTGCCCCTGCACTGCACGGAAGTGGCTGGGGTGCTGGGAACATGAGGAGTGGAGGAACACAACTAAAATAGCCGGAAAAGGACCCTTAGTCGCTTTCTTGCCTTGTTCCCTTCACATTCACAAATGCTGCTCTGTCTCTCCTCTTTTTTTTTTTTTTTTTCCATCCTTCCTAGGGGCGATGACTGACAGATTAATATATGTCTAGCTACGTGTCTTAGAAATCAAAAGGAAGGTGCTGTCAGAATCGCTTGTCAGAAAATGAGATTAGGCACACTTGTCATTTGCTGAGGATTGCAGTCTTTCAGAGATAAGGTTGCATTTAATGAGTGTAAAAAGCCTCCTTGTGAAAAAGGGGGTGGCGCAGGAGAGGGAGAATGATGATTTTTCTGGTGTCAGCTGAGTGCTTTATCGTAGAAGTTGATACGGTGGCACCCTGGCAGGCCCTGATAGTGGCTGCTGGGGCTATTGCACCTCTTCGGTCGCTCCGCAGCTTCAAAAGTGATGACTTGTTACCTGCTTTTAAACTCCTCTCGGATGCTGAAGCCCGCTGTCCTGGGGGAGAATCGGCAAAAGCGTGGACGGGGTGTTTTAAAGAGAGGCGCGTGAAAGCGCGCGGCGTAAGGGCGCTGCGCTGAGCGTGTGGCCGCTTTCCCCAGCAGGCTACGGAGAATACTCGGCGGGTTTCGGTGAAATACGGAACTCGTCTGACAAGTGAAGGATAACTAATGAGAAACAGAGCTGTATCCCACTGCAACCAATTGTGTTTTGTTATGGAAAATATTTATCAAGCTTTTTTTTTTTCCTTCATTTTGTTGGTTCTCCTAACAGTGCTATAATAACTCCTCTTATGTATGTTACTAAAATCTGCAGCAGAGGTGGGTTTTTCTGGTTATCAATTGGATATTATCATATGGTACATGAATATTTTAGGTGAATGTTTCATTCGTCAAAGTAATGGTCATTCTTTTGCCAAGTTAATGTCTTTGTACTGTTTAGAAGCTGGCTGAAAGTACAGATTTATTGTTCATAATGTAGTGGCTAAATATGAGATGACAGTCAAAAATGGAATTTATCTGTTCAGCAAAAGAGACCCTGCATTAGCTACGTGTCTTTACAATAATATTTCTTTACTGGGCCTACCTTGGAAGAATAGATTTCTCTTGTATAGTCTACTCATCAGATGAGATGTGATTTTCATTATTTTGCTTGAATGTTAGAAAATGAAAGAAATTACTTGATTGGTTTCCGGTGCTGATTCAGCATTTCCTGCGCTAAAAATGACCTGAAAAACAGAATGGGATTACAGCACACGATAATGGATGCTTTATTCAGTGATAAGAAAGTCTCTTTCCCTGACTGAGAATGAAAAATATTCCTCTCGTATTAGTTGATTCAGTACATAGATATTGACAGACAAATTAATCTGAAATACTTCCGCAGTTTCACAACCCACTAGCAGGCAGAAATTAGGGGAAAATAATGGCCACAGCTTAAAAGTGGTGCATTTATGAAGTGTACTCACAGCAGTGCTAGCGCATGCGGAAGAATTTATATTGTGTCTTCTTGTTTTGCGATAGGGATTTACAAATGCTTCTGGTTAGACTATGCAGTGTAGCTGGCAGCTTAAGAGCCAAGCAAGGTCTCAAGGAGCTAAATCCAACTAAATAATACTCCATAATATATTTGGTAACTCTGAATTTAAACAGCGGGAAAAAGAAGAGATAAAATGTGTGTTTTCCAATTGGAAAGTTGTAGCCAAATGTGCTGATTCTTGCTCTTCGTCGTTGGCAGAGGGAAAGAAAGGCAATTGCAACGTTCGCTTCGAATACTTTGCATTATTTGAAGAAGCCTTGGGGGAGAAATGCCTTCATAATTGTAGGACAGGGGAGATTTCTGTGCAATGAATGGATTCAGAAAATTATCCAGCGTCATCTAGGTGTGCTAAACTGAGCTAACCTCTGTCCTGGGAAGCAGTGGAGACCACGCAGTGTTTTTCTAGGATCAGGCCCGTAGGGAGAGTGAAGGGAGAGCAGCCCCGCTCAGCTAAGCCCCACTTTTTATCTTTGTTTCTATTTGAAACCAAAAATCATAAAACTGCCTGCGGAGTGGTTGCCTTGCTGTTCCTATAAATGAGAATTCCAGCTTTTATGCTAATTCAGTTTCAGGTTTCTTTGAACCTGCACTTTATGGGCCTCTGCTTAAAACTGCAATCTGTTCTGCATAAAAGAAGGGATTACAAAGTGGTTTAGTTTTGCAAATGCTGCAGAAAAATAAAAATAATAAAAAAAAAGTTGCACCGTCATTAATACTCTCTCGCCAAAGTTTTCTGCTTTGTCAAACAAAAAAAAAAACTTCACTCAGGTTTAAAACTTAGCCAGCGATATTACATAGCCCAGCAGTTCTGTCACCTTCCAGTTGGTGCTCTTGAGCATCTACTTTTTGCATGACCTTTTCCCCGTGTCTTGCCTTAGCTTGAAGAGCGCGTGTGCTCCTTCTCCCTGAGCGGGCAGCCAGGCAAGCAGGACCTTCGTCTCCTGCCAGGCGTCCACGTGGTGCACCAGGCGCGCACCCTCGGGGCCGTAGYGTGCCCCGCGCACGGACACGCGGGATCCATTCCACCTCTCGGCGATCTTCTCTTCCCTAACATCTGTTGCCCCTTTCACGGCATAAGCTGGCGGTAACGTTGTTTGTCGTGACGTTCGTTTAGGTCACTCTCCCGAACGGGTACTTTGCCTGAACCTCTCCAAGGCGTTAAAGTTTAAGGATTTCCATTTGGGATGTTACGGCATCGCTAGCTGTTCAGAGCCATAAAACTCCCCTGATAGCTCCGTAAATCCTTTACTTGAGAAAAAGACCTCGCATCTCCTGTCCAGTAAGGGCCAAAATTATTTGTGCTTTCAAAGYGTTATGGAGGACTTTGTAAGGCATCATAATCTCACTCCAAACGCAGACAGCATGGTGTCTTCTGGAAAGATTAGCAATTTATTGGAAACACAAATGTTTCCAGTCTTTAACAGAATACCAGCGTATTGGAATATCCAGTTTTCACGTTGCCAGGAAAAAACTGCAGAACCTTCCAGGTGAGATGAGGTTTGCCATAAATAATTTAATCCAATATAATCCACTGTAATTTCAACAGTCATTTGCTCATTGCTCCAGAGATGGGTAATTCTTCTTTGGAATGACTGTACTGCTTGGAAACGAATGTCTGCTTCTCTGCCTGCCATCTCAGCTGCTTTAGGTCATTTTTATAAAATGGTTGGATCTGAAAACCTTTTTCAGCAAGTGAAAATTTTTGAAATCGCTTTTGATCCAAGTTCAGTGCACATCGTCTGGCTGTGGTTGGGGCAGAAATAAATGTCGACGCTGACAGAGACCGCAGGCAGGTTAAAAAAAACAATTTGGCAAGGTCCTGTGCAGATAAGAGACAGAAGATTTCAAAAACCTATCCAGGCATATCTTAAGACACTAGAAAGTGTTGCTGTCAGGAAAGACGGAAGTTGGATCCAAAGGTTATTGAAATCATTAGGATTTTTTTTTAACTTAATTTGGCTTTGGGTGAATTCCTAAACTCTAAACAACATCAAATTCAGCATTGTAAGAGGCATTTCRTACATGTATAATGCTCTAGCAGGAACACAGAGGTCCTCTACTTATCTTTAAGACATAAATAATGAACATAATGAGGCCCACAGCTCTGCCAGTAAACCTTAACAGCCGCAGGGAGATGAGTAGGTAAACGCTTTTCAGATTTTGTGTATGCTGAGATTTCAGGTGTGGCATGTGGTTAATGTTTGAAAAACCTAGTACAGACAAGCCCTGTAGTTTAATCCAGCTGAGTTTATCAAATTAAAGTCTTGTGAGGAGTCTAGGCTTTAATTAGACCCCTTCAAACCATGCCAAGATGTATAAAGTCTTGACCAAAATTGTTTATAGAATATATTAGTTACCACACCCTAGTGTTATGCCTTTAATTCCTAGTCTGGATACAGTCGTTGACTCCTCCAGTTATTGTGCTAAGAACATTGTCCCATTTTAACGTCTTTATTTTTGATGGGGACTGAAAACTGGACTCAAGCCATCAACTTGCTTCGCTGAGGTCATGAAATAGCTGATAGACAGCGATGGCTTTTGGCCATTATCCACTGTTTATCCAAGAAACCAGAAATGAAGCCTTCTGTATTGGATTTCTAGATGAGGATATGGTAATCTGCCTCTCTGACAGCACGGGATTACTCTTTGCAGCACATGTCTATTAGGAGATGCGAGAACCCGTGAAATACTGACAGCCACAGTCGGTGCTCAGATACGTTGAAGAAAGCTACAATAACGCTACTAACGTGRAGAACTTAGAACTTTAATTTCCATTGCTGTAACCAAGCTCTAAACTTGGCCGTGAGGTTTTAATTCTCTGACGAAGATGATTTGTCACAGTTTTACCGAAGTATTCCCACTCCTTACCAGACGCATAATGAGCACACGGCAGTGTTTGCAACCACAGTCTTAATTTGGGGCTGTCACTGTGGATGCATTTGTCTTCTGCTTACTGGTGTTGTTGCTGTCATGCATGTTCCCGCTTAGTTGTCCCAGTGGAAACTATTACAGTCAGTGCAACTGTACCTGAAATATGAATTCTGGAGAAGTCACAAAATAACACTGAGGAAGAAGAACGTTCACAAATGGATCGTACTGTGGAACCCTTAGGATGAAGGTTAATGAGAAATATTTGCATAAAATGCTGTAGTTCTGTATCAGTGTATCAGTAACTGGTAGGGAGTTTTTCTTACGTGTGCCTTTCTTAAGTGTAGCACTACTTGTGCATACTTTTTAGACCATTTTTTCTTCTCATTTCATGCTGTAGTGTTTACTTTGTCCAGGTAGGCCTTCAGAGCTGCTGAAGTGTTAGGTGAAGGGTTACTCCCAGAGGCTGTGGAGTAGGATCTCAGATGAGGCATTCTCCTACTCATCTCACATCATCAAGGCACCRTCCCCCAGGCAAGCTCAGAGCTGGCCGAAAACGTAGGTGCGTCTTCCAAGCATGCCTGACTAGGAGGGTTCAGCTTGAATTGTTATGAGACCTAGACTTGATTCAAGCCAGGCTCTTCAGCTTGGGCTCCTGCGTCAGGCCGCTCTGAGCTTGGATCGGCGTGTGGGTACGTACGAGGTTGGGCTCAATCAGCATCTCCACAGCACATCTCTGGTGASGGCAGCCATCTCTCTGCTTTTAATACCTGGCTAGTAGGGGCAGCCCTGCTCTCTTTTTTGCAAGGGACAAAGAGGAGAGCTTCACGGCTCAGGCGGACAGGTGAGTGGGACCTGGACAACCAAATACTTCAGAGGATCTAGCTCACATCCAAAAGGGCCTCCTTGGAGGCCATTAAAGTTTAGTCCCTTTAGGATTCCTAGCATTGATTCCCAGCCAGTGAACTGGTTCTCTTAACACCGCACATGGCCTCAGAAGCYCTTAAGACCCATCAGTTTCTCAGGAGACATTAGGTTGCATAGGCCTACTATGCCAATGAGCATAACTGCTCATCTTCACCTCGCTTTGGCTTGTTGAAGACATCATTGGGCTGTGATTGCCTTGCTCCGGTGAATCATCGTTTATATAATAAYGTAGCCGCATGTTTGTTTTCTGCAGCGGCTGCCACTAATGGTGTGCAGCACTCAAGAAACASTAACTTTGTTGCCTGTCGGCAGTAACATTTGGTGCTGAAAGGAAAATAAGGGAAGTCCGCGGAAGAGTGAGAGCTGCGGCCCCGGCGGTGCGGTGTCGAGGGCCGGCGCGTCTCCGGCACGCAAACCTCGCCGCACTCCGAGGGTTTGACGCGAGGCACCACTGAAGTTAAGGACGTTTTCCCCCGTCGGTTAAGAAGCGACGAATGCGATCTTCTGCGCTCCGGCCCCCCGCAGGGGCCCGCGGCGGCCGCTCCTGAGCCCCCGCGGGCGGCTGCGGCGCCGAGGCCTCAGGGGGAGTGAAACCCCAGCCAGTCATGTACC
>NW_028185950.1:723094-804411 GCF_003343005.1 Rhea americana | reverse complement strand
GGGGGGCAGGTGCGCTGCGCTGCGCGCCGGAGCTGGGGGGTGGCGCGGGAGTGCGGGCCAGGAGTGAGTCAAGGCGCCGTGTCTGGACAGGAAATATTTTAGCAATACATCGCCTTGAGTGACAGGACATTCCTCGARGAGGGAAAAACACTCTTGCGGGCTTTTTTTTCTTTCTTTCTTTCTTTTTTTTCCCTCTCCTTTTCTTCCGTAAGCCCGGGGCTGCCGACGGCTTTCATTTCGTGTTGAAAAGGATTAAGCGGGGCTGGGGAACAAGGGGATTTATAGGGAAAAAGGGAGCAGAGCGCAGAGGAGGGAGCTGCTTGTAATCGGCTGCAGCTCCGCTCTGCGCGCTGGCCGCCGGAGGAGCGGCCGAGGGGACGGCGCCGGGGGCAGGGGCGCCGCGGCGCGCCGGAGCCGCCCGAGCCGCTTTCCCCAGCCGGGGCGCTGCCGGCAGATAGGGTCTTTCCCTTAGCTGCCCCAGTGGGGCTTGAGCGGTGGCAACGATGTGGAGAAAGGGGGATGAAGACCCAGGTTCACTCGCCTGCTGGAAAGGGGAGATCTGAGGGTCTCCCTGGCTTAGACAGCGAGGTCTGACACTTTCCCCCGAAGCATGCCCCGCCGAAGTGCAGACGCTTCGCAGGCGATAGGTGCCGGTCGGTGCAGAGGCGTGTTGAAGGCAGCGCTGCGAAGGCGTTGTGTTTTAGCCTTCTGCGTGAGTGCGGAGTTATCTTTAAAAATTAATTTGKCCTTCTATTCTTTCGGTGCTGTTGCGTGGTATGGCTGCTTAATTATAAAAAAAAATATGTTAACTGCATCGAAATCAGTTGATGCTGTATCGTTTGCAGGCAGAGATTATATTTATTGCTGTGTCAGTTGCACATGGGTGGCAATTAGTGTCTCGTATTTAGCACCAATTTTAAAAGTAATCAAATATGCAGGCAAAGTTTTGTCTCTTGGCTCAAGCTGGCGAGGTGGTTTTTGGTTATATGTATGGTAACCTAGGCAATGTTATATTTTCGAGTTGCTRTTCCAGTCAACAGCATGGTCAGTAATGCAAAATGGGATTCGCTTTCTGACAACCTTTGTCTTTGTGAAATTATTCCTGTAATATATGCACACTGTGCTGCTGATCAGATCCCTAATTTGCTCACGAGAGATGCTCCTGCAGAATGTATTGTGCACCACGTTATGCCTAAAAAGTGCCACTTGGAGATGGCACAACAGTGTTCCTTACCGTTTTATGCAATAGGAAGGAAAAGATTTCACCTGAAAATTCTTGGCTTAAGAAAATCTGTTGGTTTACTTCCGACATTAGAGCAAACTTCTGAAATGTTTTCCTCTCTCTCTGTTGTTCGGAAAAACCGAGGGAGCAGGAAACACACAGCTTTCCTATGCTGTTTCTTTTTGAAACAGCAAAATAAATGAATAATTGAAACTGTAAGAATGTATTTTTWAAAAAAGAAGTGATACAGGTTTTACTTTTAGAAGACATAATGGTTTGGAGAGTTCTGACTTCTAAGGGAAGCTGCATATGAAAATGCAACACCAGATGAGATTCACTGGGAAAGGTGATTATTTTCACTCGGAGAGTGGGCTGATTGGCAAGGTTATGAAAGCATTGAGCATCTCTTAATTYGTTGCACTAAAATCGGGCCGCTTTTTTGAAGCACGTGGCCTTCTTGATCTCTTCAATTTGTACTTTATTCACGTATTTTCATTAATTTAGAGAAAGTCATCACTGAATAATAAATCCATCATTGGGCAGTAAATCCAGTGTTTACAAGGTATTTAATCGAGAAGAAATATACCAGCGCAGCTTTTAAATAAGCCAACAGGAATCTAGTAAAATCTGTTTAAAAATCTGAAAAAGAATAAAGCTATTTTTAATGATCACAGAAATCTTTTGTGTTGTTTACTTGAAGGCAAGGAAATTATTTCAGCATAGTATTATAGTATAATATGCAATCAGAACTATGTAGACTTATTTATCTCAATAATTTCACACCTAAATTTTAATACAATGGAGATATTAAATATACTTTGTTAGTTTGATTTTTTTTGATTTTGAATACAAAAATTCCTGCCCTTTTAACAAAAAATACAATCTGCTTTCCAAATATACAATACTCTTTAATTATTTTTCCTGAATTTTGTGAGAAACCTGTTCTGTATCGGTCAGAAACGACTAAAATATTTCTCAAACATTGCATTTTTTTCCCTCTCTGTTTGCAGTATTTTGTTACTGAACACACTTCTTGCTATGTATTTTCAAAAAGATGTATCCAAAGTATAGTTCAAATTTGAACAGCTAGCTGTATTTTATGAATGCGGATATGGTACAAGTTTAAGCTTTAAATATCTATGGTGTGTATGTGTGCATACAYTTCTGTGCATAGGTGCCTAAACTTGATTCTTTCTATTTTTGGAATCAGGATGTTTGCAAAATTAACATTTGCCATGTTATCTTATCCAGTCTGATTTCTTACCATTATAGGTTTTGAAAGGAGGAGCACAATATTTTTGCATGAAACTTAAATAAGGCTTTTAAGTAATAGGTAAAAAGATTAACTAAAATACAAACAGCAGTAGTAGATAAGATACTARCACAACTTTAGGAGGAAAAAACCTCCGATAGATAAAGATAATATGAGGAAAAATAAAATGGATTAGTAGTTTAGTTACAGACTATGGTGTCTAGAATCAATTATTCTGACTGAGGCAAATCCTATGTGGAAATACTACTATTAAATACTAATAGAGACTTTCTTTTTTCAAAGAACATATAGGAACAATTTATATAATTACTAACTTACCAATTCTGTTTTAAAGATACTAAAAACCAAATTGTTACCACAGTAGAGGGTCTCCCAAAATACTGAAAACAAGAAAAAAAAAAAAAAGAAAAAGAAACCTACAGTTCGGTAGTTTCCTGAAACTGGATTATATGATTCAAAATCCTGGCTCTTCTCAATTGCAAAATCAATGTCAGAATGTATTGGATAATTACAGTACCAAAATACAGTTTGTGTGCAGCTAATACATTGAATAAAAAATCATTTCTTTCTTTATTAAATAGAATCTTTCCAAATAAATATCTGCACTGCAGGGTGGTGAAGCACAGCCAAATAGCACCACCTTATGGACGTTTTCTTCTGAGGCCACAGCTCTCATTAGCTCTCTTGGTTTTGTTACCTGACTTCTTTTTTTTTTTTTTTTTTNCTTTTTTTTTCTTCTTTTAATACAGGTACATGTATGTGTGTATATAAATACACTGGCATATCTTTTGAAATGTAACACTTGTAGAAGATGTAACCCTTCTTTTTTTATTGCTCTTTCAGGCATCTGATGCCAGCTCTGAAAAACTGTTYAACGCTGTTACAAATAAAGGTAAGACTGCAATTCACGTCACAAACATATTTTTTCCCATACATTTCTTTTCATGGCAATTTCAATGGGAGATGAAATGTAACTTGTCTTGCAGAAATGTCGCAATCAGCTTGTTAGTGCTTTTTATGTTTCTCTTGGTTTCAGACATGTTCTGTATGCTTGGTAATTGCTTTGCTTAAGCAATATAATATAAAGCCTTTAAATAATGCATTGCCTGCCAGGTCAGAATTAATTTAAATAACAATATTAGGAATAGTTTATTTTACAAATGGCTTTAATTTAAGCTCATTTAAATAACTGTAAGAGTTTTCAAAATGTTTTAACTTGATTGTTACTCATCAGCTACATGATAGACGTGGAATTATGAATAGCCAATTTGCACTGCTGACAGTAATAACCAGCCAACATTTAGTATTCACAGGATAATAGTCATAAACCATGGCTTACTGTGCTGTATGCTTTCTGTAAAGTTAATAAATGATATAGAGGGCCACATTTAAATATTCAGTATCCCATTAATTTCTTCCAAACGGCAATATAAAGAGAGAGGGGCTAATGATATAACAGTACATTAAGGGAAGACTTACCCTAAGTCAGTGCCAGAACGCTTCTGTGCAGAGCTTGTCCTGAAGCAGCATTATTAGAAAGCCTGTAGGCTTTGGGTGTTTGGGGTTTTTTTTGATTTGTTTTGTGTTTTTTGGGGGAGGAAGGTTGAGGAATGGCTGTAGACATAGGTTGCGCCAATGTGTATAAGCCAAAGCCTTTAAAGTGCATCAGCTTTCCTACCTCTTTCACCCCACTGTGAATGGTAGTGCATGATAACTGCTTACCAAAAAGGTATAAACCCATAGTATTTTAGCTTGTAGATTTTTTTTTAAACATTTGAGTCAGTCCAGACTACCAAGAGCACATTTGATCTTGGTTTGGGATTTAGATACTGTCTGTTGACCAGGTGTGGCTTTGCGTAGTTGCCCTTTGTGCTTCCAACAGTTTGGCCATGTTTCTTTTTTTAATTCCACTGGGTCTTTCTGGTGGTTTTCTGTGCCTTTTAATTCACAAAGCCTTAGCCATTTAAAGGGGGGACAGTTCTGTGACCCCATGATGTTTGGGATTCCCTTGCTGATAGACCATCACTGGTGAAATTTGAAGGCAGAGAGGAGAAGGGGAGGGGGGAAGAAGACTTGTGTGTTTGGAGTGACCCAAGGCCCCCAAACTACATGTGACTGCATCTTTATTTTGCTAATTTGCTGTAAAAAGCTTTGGCATTTGAGTCGGTCTTTCTTGGGGCTGGGCCAGGGGAGAATAGGAGCCAAGGCAGTGAATGGACATTCCTCCCGCAGCCTGTAACTAGGGTGAAGGGCTCTCTTCAGCCCAAGAATGAGAAGTGATTGATGAAGAGTAGGCCCCTGCTCCTCTTCCTTTCGTTTTCTTTCTGGAATCGAGCACATTTCCCACATTCTTATTTTTGTTTACTTACCGAGGAGTTTGCTTCGTGGCATCTATTTGGTTGTGAATAACCGCGCTTGACAGGGAGCCTTTTCTTCTGAGCTACTTTTCTTTGGTGATTTAGTTCCCTTGAAAGGATTAGGGTTTCTTTGTGTAGCCTAAAATCAACATAGGCTTTTCGAAGCTTTGCTTGGGAAACCGTACACAAATAAGCTTTTTAGTTGATGGTAGATTATTCCTTTGCCCCTTATTTCCATCAAAATGGCGTCTTTCTTTTCTCCTCCTGAGTTTCCCCTTAAAGCCATATGCTAATTCCTGTTGGGAACATGAATGACAAGGGGAAGAATCAATGCAAATCCAGGTGCGGCAAAACTAGGCTGACTGGTATTTAAAAAAAATTTTTTTTCTTTTTTTTTAACCACTGGGAGAAAGAGATTAAGGGGAGAGAGGGCAGAAAAAGCACGGGCRAGAGTTTTGTTAAAGGGATTAGCATTCAGACTGCTAAATATCAGGAAAACATCMTCAAACCGATCCCCCTGTTCGGAGATAATGTCAATAATTGCTTCCAGACAGGTGCAGGGATTCTCGGGGAGGGCGGCGGGTTGCTGCTYGGCTGTTGCCTTCCCGACGTGTGTGTGCCGTGGGGATGGTGGGCGGCTGTCGAGGCGCTGTCACTTTGATGTATTTCAAGTTCAAGTTCTCGCGTTGCAATTCAGCCAGTTTGTTTTAAAGCCAATTCTCTCCCCCGGCTCCCCGCCGTGTTGCCCGTTGTTTCTTTTGCCCAAAGCAATAAAAATCACTCTTAAGAAAGGTCAGATCTGCACTGGATAAATCGGGATGAGAATCGGCAGAGCTGCTGGGTGATAGACCCGTGTGAGAGGTGCAGCGAGCYGACAAGTGTGCAACCCTACCTGGCCAGAGCTGGTCCTCTCTGGCCCTCAAAGTTACCCGAATTTCACATGCCTTCTTTGTCTTGCCCTGTTTATTCTACAAATTATAGCTAGTTGAGGTAGCAGAAACTACRAGAGTAACGTACTTCTAAAGTTGTGGAAATCCTGAAGCACTTGAGGTCTTGTGGATGCGATCTGCTTTCTACCATTCAGTTGTTTTGTTACAGTAGGACTTCATGGCTGAAGGTGACATAAAGCTCATACTATGCTTGGATTAGTATGGATGTATCATGCGGAACAGTCTCTTTTTCAWAAACTACTAATAAGTATGTCTAGGGCAAAAAGACCCTGCAGCACAGCTCCTGTGAAGAGGAAAAGATCCGTGAAGTTTTCTGAATTCAGTCCCCCAGCTCCCATATAAGAGTTTGYTTGACTAGAGGGGTTGGACTACATGATCTCCAGAGGTTTCTTCCTCCCTCAACCATTCTGTGAGTTAACTGCCCTTTGAGTCTAATGGGAAGATGTGTACCTGAATGCAGATGGGCCCTGTGGGTTTTGGGAGCTGACCCATGGGTTTCGGGACCACTGGGGGCCATGATACATGTGATACCAGAGCAAAGCCTGAAGGGGAGAGGGCTACAGCAAGCCCAGAGCTGTTTCTGCAGCAGGGTGGAAATTGTTGAGAAGGGCATGGCTTGGTCACAGGAGCAGGGGTCTCTGTAGCTGCCGTTGGGATGAGTTGCTCCAGGCTATGAATCAGAGCCCCTAGCTCCATCACTCAGATGTGAGGCCTTTCCACTGTGACGCTCACAGTTACGATGATTCCCGTTGAAATCCAGGGGGGGTAAATGCCTAAAGACTGAGAGCCCTTAGTAACGTTTGGAAAAGAGACTGAACTATTAAATAGATGAGATGGACAAGTAGTAGGAGATAAGAAGTCTTACCTTTCCATTAGGAATAATAAGCTGAGGCATGAATTGGGTTGTATGAGCCTGTAGAGAAGTCAAGAGTTGAGCCGGGACTTGTGGAGCCAGGGAGCTTGCCCTCCCTCCTGCCCCACCGGGGCTGCAGCAGCCCATGTGTATTAGGTGCCAGGGATATCTGACTACCTTTCCAAGTGAATTCAAACTGCTTATGAAAATCGATAGTGGGTTGTGTCCTTATGTTAGTATTTGCCACGCTGCTCTGCCCCGTGTCAGCTTTTCAGATGGGCTKTCTTATCACGTTGCTTTGATTAGCCTGAGGGCATCACCCAACTACAGCTCCAGGTCTAGTTCGCCCCCTCCCTCCGTGCAGCGTATACCTTCCAATTTCAGAATTGCTACTTATAGTCTTCTAGTGTTTTCAGAAAAGTGTCAACTTTTCCTTAGCATCTCGGTGTCAACCTTAATAACATTAGTTCTGTCCCAAATACAGAGTTTTGTTCACTAATTTTTGTAACATAACTTTGCAGCATAATCGAGTTCTGTTATCTTTTAATAATTAAAAAAAGACACTTCTGAAAGTCATACCACAGAGCAGGCAGCTCCTACTACTACTGTGGATTTGATTTATGTTAACTCCCTCCTACATAGCCTTGGAGAACAGCTTTTTCTGGAGGGAGAAGAGAATCCCAAAGTGGTGAAGTTTCATTTGCGCTGTATAGTGAAGTTTGCCTTTGATCAGAAGCACAATTGGGCTGTTACAGCTTTTTATGTTCAAATTGTTTACAGGATGTTCATGTAAACTTTATGAATCCTTCTGCTTTGTGGTACCACCAGCTGTCAGGGAAATATTTATATTCTCAGCTGGAGGCAGATCAAGGCGTCTGGGTTACTAGTCCTCACTAGTGGCTGAAATACTGATTGGATCAAGCCCTGGCTTTTTAGGCGGTTCCRGTGCAAAATCCTTCCCTGGAAAAACAGGCGTATTGTTTTCTCTTCCCTCATCTTTCTTTGGTGAATCATTTCTTGAGAGTCCTCTGCAGCGTCTGTTTCTGTAAACGAGTAGAGAGCTAAAGCAGGCAGATGCTTCTCTTTCCTGAGCCAATTCACAAGAGATACTTGGCTGTAGAGAAGTGCCCTCTCTCTAAGTGAGCCATCCACACAGCCTCTCACGTTGAATATATCTGAATCCACTGCAGCATCGATAGCAGGCGTGCAGTCTTCGCATAATGAGTGTGCCCAAGAGCTGACTGCTTCTCCCTCTTTCCACTGAGCCTTCCTCCTTCCTTTCCAAGAGTCTGTAGGAACCTAACATCCTTAGGTATATTCTCAGCTTTGCTTCTGACTTCTTTGGGGCTTCTCTCTGCATATGTTGGTCCTCCACACTCCTCCTTTTCCCCTCAGGGGAATGCTACTTCCTAGTTTGCTCCTGGGGTTACGGAGCAATCCCACTGCTGCAGGAAAGACAGCAGTCAAAGAACGTCGGGGCTGTAGAAACATAAAAGCGGCTCTGCAGACGACTTCTTGCRGTTGTCAAGGTGGCCTGCCCTCCCTAAATAGCTGCCTTTCCAGTGGAAAGTTTGCTGTTGGCTTTGCGTCACTCAGTTGCCCTGCGTTTTGTGGGTTGCACGTGATTTCTCAGTATTTTCCTTGTTCACCATCTCGTTAGTGAGAGACTGAGCATTTGGAAGAGTATGCYGCTTTGAAGGCCCAAGTTTCTTATACCTGCAAGTTAGATGAGAAGAAATGTTGTGTTGCTTCCCTGTAACTTCCAAGTTAGGCAGACAAAAAAATCAGTGCATGTCTTGAGATGGTCCTTTGCTCGAGCACACAGAACAGCCAGTCAGTTTTATTTTTGTACCCTGAAGGCGCTATCGGAGCAAGACGTTTGTCACTTAACTTCCCCCTTACGCCTGCATCTCTTGTGTCCCACCAGTCCTTTCCAGAGCAGGCTTTCCGTGTCCCCTCCCCTTCCCGTGCTAGAGGTCGTCGGTCTAGGATGCGACAGCCAGTGCCGGGGGATATAATAGCTATTCCGTAGCTGCAAGAGAAGGTCACTGGATAATGTGATGTACCCTGAGTGCCCGTAGAGACAGGTGAAAGTCAAAGGTAGGCCTTTCCAAAACCTTTCAGATTCTTAAATCTGAAATGTTACGCTCTTAAAACAAAGGAGTCTTCTGAGGCATCGCTGATYGTTTTTTAAGTTAGTTATTAGAAACAAAGAAAAACCATAAAACACCCAGAACAGTGCAAGTACCTGTAGGCACTGGCTTTTCTTAACYAGAGCAGCTGAAGGAGGCAGTTGAAAACGTTCTTGGAATTTGCGCTCGCATCAACTACTCTCCTTTTTCTCGCTTGGTGATTAYGTTCCTTTACGTGTTCATTTACGGCTGTTGATTTTAGGAAAGTCAAACTATTCCAGTGTCAGTGACATGCTACGATGACGATAATGATAATATTTACCCATCCTCCAGTTTATCTATTCTGGAGAAAGTATTTGTTGTATAAATTAAGGTATAATTGATTTTCTTAGAAAGACATATTAGTGTTGGGCTGCAAAATAACAAATTGAAAGTCGATTCAAAGTTAGGTTGAAAAATTCTTAGGGGTAAGAGTATTACAATGGCAAAGATCCTGACTKGACGTGCTTCAAGATTAGTGGAGTCCAAGTTGGAGTTTGACCTGAAATTTCAGAGATGGGGCGTCCTGCAGACCTCCTGTATCTGGCCTGCTGATAGTCTCTCCCTTGTAATAAAATGCTGTTTTCTTTGAAAATGTATGTTTATTTAACTAGGTCTCTTTTTGCTTCACAATCTGGATTCCATTCAGTCAGTTACCACTCCAATTAACTAACAATTATTTAACATTAACAGTAATTACAGACGCCAGTTAAGCGCCTACAGATGTCAACTGTTAGCTTTGTACCTAATCACTCAATGAAATGGAGAAAGTTCAACAAACATCAATTAGCCAAGCAATTAGTATGAGGTAGGAAAGAGCATGTTATCGTGTGTGAGCTGATTCAATTTATTTTATTTTGTCAGAAACACACACACACACACACACACACACACACCGACAAGCAGCAATGAGTCGCTGCGATTAGATAAAACTGCATTGTTTTGCTGTTTATACAAGGTTTTTCCCCTCCCCTCCTTTCCCTTACGTAACGTGCGTGTGCTTTGCCAGGCGCTTGTTATCTTATCGAATGCGTTTCGTTTCCACTGGAGAAGCACGGCAATGTCATTTGCAGGGGAGAGGCGAAGACTGTTGCAGCGGTTTTACACCGGTAGACGTGAGTTTTGGCCCAGCAGAACTGCCGCCGAGCTGCTTCCACCTTTATCCGAGAGCTACACCAAGGACCGTGCAAACACGAAAGCACTTGGGCAACAAATAGGCGCTTTTAGATAACAGCGACCAGCGTTAATTGGTGCCTTCGTGCGATTCAGCCGTGCGTTTAATGCGGATAGTCGGTTGAATCGCTTCAGGTAGCAATGTGCGTTGGGGCTCTGCAGCGGTTTCCTCGGGTTGTAACCGGGGCAGAAGTTTTCCGCAGGCAGCCGTGGAGCCAGCCCATGCTGTCGCGGCCTGGAGGGAGGGCGCGGGGCACTGAAGGGGCTTCAGAAAGAAAAGAAAAAGTAAAACTGGGCCAAAAATTCAAGAGAGGCAAAGAGGGGAGCAGATAAACTGATTCAGGTGCCCTTCAGAAGAATAAATGGCCTTGACTTGCGTATGCTGTGAGAAGCAGGAGCTGGGGCGGGGGAGAGGGGGTTGTACTTACCTAAAACGTATTCCCTAAAAATGTATTTATACTGCAATTCACATATTTAAAGTGGGACCTGAGAAGAACTTCCAAGTCCAGGAGCGCGAGACTTCAAACCCTCACCTGCCTGCTGGAAACCAGAGCGCGTTTCCCCCAGGCACTTGAAATATCTTGGGTCTAGACAGGCTCAGAACTTGTCCAGACCTCGTCAGGGCTGCGTGGCTTGTACCTGTTTTCAGCTGAAGGAGCTCCCTGAGCCAGATGTTATCCACGCAGTCCTGTGCCTTGTAGCCACTCCGAGCGCTTGTAGACATGGCCCTATAGAAGCAAGGGCCTCACATAACATGATCATTAGAATAAACCATCCTAATTGCATGCCTGTTGTCATTAACAGTGTTTGGAGCATGGTCCTCTTCTGCCATCAAGTGTGCCCCTGTGATTCCTTGATGGGGTTTAGCAAAATGTTGCAGCTTGGAGAGGAGCACTTCATGGTTGCGGCTCAGCCAGTRGCGAGCTGGTGATGGTGTTTGGCCGTGCTCGAGGAGCGCCCCGAGCCAGGTCCTGGGCACGCCGCGTGAGCGCTGCCCGTGGGAGGGAAGCAGGCAGGAAAGGGGAGTCAAAACGCCGCCTTTGCTGCTGCTTGTGTTTTTCTGCCTGATTTTAGTTAGGATTGGAGGACTGGAGAGAGGGAGGATGTGTAGCCCTGCTGAGCTCCCCCATCAATTTGGTATCGTTTCCAACTATTTAAAGCTGGTGGGCACTTTTGAAAATTGCGGCCAAAATAATTTGAGTGGCTTGTAACAGAAAACATCTGCTGCAAAGAACATTGTAGCCTAAGAAGAATGGTTTTAGAAAAACACATCTGACTAGCAAGACAGCCACAAACTAATCCTTAGTTCATTGACTAGACTTTGAGTCCCATWAGCGGTGAAACTTCATCTGTTAAAAGAAACAGCATTTTAGAAATCAAATGCAGATGAGCACAGTGCCCAGTTTTACTTCTACTTGCTGATTTTTATCATTAGTTGTTCACACGATCATCAGGCGTCAGTGGGTGTAATTGCTGCGTTGGTAGAACAGAAAAACTCTATTGCTTTGGCATTAGTCAAATCAGGGTTAGGTTTTGCTGGGCAGAAGAATAACACCATTATGCTCTGTCCCATGATAGTAACGAGTTTCGTCTTCTCTCACTTCTTGTATGGGTGAGATAGATACTTATCAAAATCTGACTTTGGCAATTTTTCAGTGTAGTGTGTGACCTGGCTGTCTCTGAGAAGTGAGATGAGAAGCTGTGCGAGCAGTACGACATCTTGTTCTGCATCTCAAACCTCACATTTAGGGCTGTGCCAACAGTTTAGATAACAGATTTGTTCAGCGCTTTTAGGGTGGCACAAGGAGAACATTGTGACTGAAGGAATTGATCTCCAGAGGTGGTACTCCATGAAAGAGGTCTGCTTAAGTCTTTCCTCTCGCATCTGACCGCATCTAGATGAGGACTCTAAATGATAGTGAGGACTCTTGGTGCTTTTGCTAAGGTCTGATCAGGTCTTATTTAGTTGGCTGGGAAAAATGGGATGAATTCATGGGTTCTCACCTATCGTCTTCATCAAGTAAGAAAAAGGAGTAATCTTGGCCTTAATTTGTTGCCAGAAGTTGAATCTTGTGTTTCTAACTTCCGATCAAGTGGATGTTAATTTGGAGATGAGAATTGTTGCTGTATGAATGCAGAACTTCCAGTTTCATTGGAATCTGAGAAAGAATTACTAAGTGAATAGGTAAATGGAAAGCTGTTAGTATTTTGAAAAGAGCAATGTGAAAGAATAGTGCTGAGTAGGTTTGCTGAATGTGTGCATCAACTAGGAATGAAAGCATGCTTGAAAAATTACTACATCACATGTGTACTCCTTCGCCACAACACAAGGAACCTTGTGATTACATTAGACATGTTTCAAGCAGGTCATTCAGGGTGGAACTGTTTTTGAAGACCATGGCTCTTGAGTAACTAGCTCGTTATAATCCAGTTTATATTTGAACAGTCACGTCTGATTGCAAAAAGGGTGAACAACCCTTAGAATACACAAGCAATTGCATGCAGGCTGCTAGGCTGATTAACTCATCCTGATAACAGTCATGTAACTGTGCTGGAGGTGCTTCTGCTTGTACCTAGAACAGGTATTTCATAGGTCATCTACTGCCTATTACCATGAATAAATAGGCTCTTGTTGACTTGACTGTGTTTGGATTAGACTCTAGGATAAATCATCATCTSTTGGTGTAGAAGTGCATTTTTGAGCATTTGGGAGGCTAAAACAAATCCAAATGGCTGTATGGTTTGAATTAGAGAACTCTCACTTGTTTCTTAGTTACAAGGATAGCTTTTCTCATCTTATAGGTTTGCTCCATACTCTGTCCAGTTTTCCTGCCCTGCTAGCTAGTGTACCTGCTGTTGTGTTTTCCCTGTGGTCTCTATATACTGTATGCCCAGATTAGCAGCTTAAGAGTTTGCAGTCTTGGAAGGACAAGAAATGAGAGTGCTCATCTCTGCTGAAAGTAATGGCGTGGAGCTGCATATTATTAGTGTTAACATCCTTATGGAGTGTTTTCCTATATATGCATCTGCATGAATATTTTACAAAAGTGACTGTATCTTCTTTCAGTGGCATTCTTTAAAAGATCATGGCCAAATGCTATCTGGTTGACAAGTGCTGTATCCTGTGATGCAGAGGGGAAGTGATGCAAGTTTTTTGTGGATAAAACACATTTTGACCAATAAGAAGAATCTACATCACATCCTATGGGGTTTGTACAGTTATTTCTGAAGGTTTCTTCTGTAGAGCTGAATCCTTTGAGATGCTAAGCATGTTCGCAGGCATTGTGGGTGTGAATCCAGCTTACTGGGCAGCTGAATTTGGAGCAGTCACCTATGAATGGCAGGGGAAACCCGCAAAATAGTAGAGAAGATTTCTGTCCTAGCTTGCTTTTCCCAAAGTCTCTCCAGTGTCTTTGGTATGTTGTGAATCTCACTCTTCCAGTGATGGTTCCCGACCAACTTGCTATTATTTCTGTTTTTCCATATCTTCTGCCTGTATCTATATGTTGAGTCTTACTCTTAAATAATAGGTCTTTGGACYGTCTTTCATCATGTTCGTACAGCACCACACACAGTGCAATCCCGGCCCACAGCCAGGGCTTGTGGGAATCACTGTAGTACAGTTAAATAACGATAATAATAATCTGGCAAGCTGTTACAGTTGTCTGCAAAGGCTGGGTAGTATGTGCGTGTGGGACAAGTCTGTGCATCTTCTGAAGTAATAAAAAAAAAAAAGAGTGTGTCGGCAACCCAACACGTAGTAAATTAACACCTTGTGTAAATGTTTAGCTGACAGCTTTAAGGGCTTTTGGCATTATAATAGTTAAGTTGGTTTTCTCTGTCTTCACATGCCCTGTCCGGCATCTTATCTTATTCAAATAACCTAATTGCTCTCCAGTCTTTCAACAGCACATCATCTTAGCACCTAGCTGCCAAGACAGTTATTCACCTCGAGGCCTCGTTATGTTTTGCCAGCACATTGGGGGCCAAAAATAACTTGACGGTATCAGCTCGATACCTCGGTCTCTAAACGACGAACAAATAACTGGGTGAGGCAAACCCCAAGCACCGCGCGCCGAGCCCTTGGCGGTAACCGTCGCAGCTCTGCCGGGCTCACGTCGGAGGAAATCTTCAGGCCGTAGCTAGCGCCGAGACGCGCGCGGGACGGCTTTGGAAATAGCATTGCGGGAAGGGAGGTGGGCGTCTTCGGCAGCCTGTGACAAGTCACTGCTGTTCTCCTGCAGGTGAGCGGCTGACGTGTTACAGCAAAGGTTGAACAAGAGCATTAAGAAAGAAAAAAAAAACCCTGAAAAACCGAAAGACACATACTGCTGTCATCCAGGATGGCTTACGGATGGGCCAGGAAATGATCCATCTTCCCCTTTTAATCTGATATTATAATTAATTTAAAGTTGATTGCTGTGAGTGGCTGTGCATACTTAAAAATTAGATTAGCCAGTGAATTGTCTCTAATGATGGCTTTTATTGCTCCAGTAGTTTACCCCAAAGCAACGTGCCTTTCTTTGGAGCACATTAATGCACCCTGAGAAGGCAGGGACGGGCAGCATCGAAGGTCGCCTAGCCCCAAATTCAAGGTTTCCGCGGTAAGACAGACATTGCTTTTGCTGTCACCGTCCCTCAGGCCCATGGGCGTCTTTCTGCGGCAGCAGGCAACGTAGCACCTTCGCTCGCGCCGCCCCGGGGAGGCGCTCCCGTCCCCGCTGCCCGCGGCGGCAGGGCCCCGCGTGCGCCCGCTGGCTCCCGGCTTCCGCAGCGCTCTGCTCGTCCTCCTGGCAAACGCAGACGCTTTTGGAGGCCGGCTCGAGCCCGGCGCTCGACTGCACCCAGAGCGGTGCGAGAGGCCTTCGGGGCCTCACTGCTTATTTCGTTATATGACTAATCCCGTGTGRCTTAGTGGAGGTGATAAAACAGAGTGGCTCCATGAAGAAGTGTGTGACAGATGCCGTAACTTGAAATTTGTTGGAATCGCGGTGTTTCTTAGCGCTGGCGTTGCCTCCTGTGTGCGTGCAGGTGAACGTCGAAGCAGGGYTTTCAGCCGCAGCGGTGCTGGGTGCGCGCGCGGGCTCTGTTAACCACCTGGCAAGGGAACTACGATCAACGCCAGTAAAATATTTCTGTTTGCTTTTTAGGCATAGTCAATGGTAGTAAGTAAATAGTGGGGCAGACGAAGGAGCTTCACGTTATCGTAAGTTGTTCTAAGCGACGCTGGCGCAGGGGAACATTAGTTATTTTGGCAAAGAATCTATAGCATTTTTCTGCAAYGTTTTTTGATTCTTTTGCTGCTGGCAGTTAAAAGCGGGAGTGGCAAAAGGACTTTAGGCCGATAGCAAAGCAAGCTTCAAAGCTTACAAGAGATCAGCCTAATTTGTAGGTGAAAGTTTGCTTTCATAATTAACCTGCCCATATTGTTTATTCTGGTGGATATACATAGATAAAGCAATTTGCAAATGAAAACAAATATATGATGCCAAGAATATGATTTAGTCTTTGAGCTGACTCTTCAGGAGGAGGATAAACAGATTTCAGTAGTTTTCATTTGAAAATTCAGGGTTTTTTTGTTTTCACTGAATGTGGGAAATGTGTAGATCACTACTTTAAATCAATAATTTATCGCTATATATTCATTTTCTCTCTGCAACTTAAACTTTGTCCTTTGTAGATAGAGGGAATATATTCTGTTAGGCTATGATTGTGATACATAAAAAGCGTGCGGGTAACTTGCTCTGACAGGCAGAAGGTGAATGATTGCACTAGATCTGAGGCAGTTTATACTTTTTTTAAACAGAAAGGAATTGCTTGTACTCTATTTACCTTTTCCCCTGAGGAGTAAATGTGAGGTGTAGGCATCCCATACTTTTTGACATGTTGCATTAGCGTTTTCTATTCATCACAGCAATGCAAAGCCTCGGAGCAAATGTACTCAAGGCTATTTGGTGGGGTAACATGCTGAAGCTTGCCTTGTAAACAGAAACATTCCTGCGATGTAATTCAAAAGTAAGCATCCTGCTAAATCTTAGCTCCACAGAGTATCGACTCAAGTGTTCCGGGGATCTCCTTAACTTTGGGAACAAACAGCAGCAGGATCTGAGCCCCTTACATTGAGCTACAAAACTTCAACGCTGGGAGCAATGTAAGAGAAGAGCTCACTTAGGAACTGCAGCTTTTAATGCATCCAGCATGGAGCAGAAGGTGTTTGGAACAGAAAGGCCACGAAAGTGAATTTATGTAAGAGATGTCCTGCAACTCTTGGTGCAAAAAAGTGTTGATATGAAAAAGTGAGACTGAGTAACACGTAAGATACTTGGAAGTATTCAAGGAGATAAATAATCATCATAAAATTATAGGGAAGATTCTTCAGTCTTTGATCAAGTGTTCTTTGAGTGAAGATTTGGGGGCTTTTTGGCCCACAGAAATGCCAGGGAACATTTTTTAATATCATTCACGTCATTTCTCAGTACAAACTTTCCCCACTTAAACTAGTGCAAGACCTCATGAGGACACTGTTATCTTGTCAGTGGCATATTTGACTCAGCTTGGTTGCGTTAACTGATTTAAAATCTTAACTGATAAAGCCAAGCTTTCATGGCTTTGCCTGTCCTGGCCACTTCTCTCGCCAGTTTAACACTCCTAAATTGTTTTTTTAATTAATGCTGTGCAAAGCCTGCCCCGGTTGCTAGTCCAGTCAAGCAAAATGAAAGGAACGGCAGATGGTCTGGGTGTTACGCTGGCAGAAACGTCGATACTTTGGGACAAAATCTGCTTTCAGCTTCACTTGTGTAATTCCAAGTAACACGTTTGAAATTGGCTTACATGGATTTCTGGAGGTGGAGACATGATAAGAGTTAAGTCCAGTGATAAAATTTCAGATGCCCTTTTCTCCTGTGTGAAGGAATTGAAGATTCAGGTGTTACTTGAACTGGTTAGTTTTCAGGACAAAAGGTTTTACAATTATATCCTATTAAAATAATTCTACCTAGAAGGTAAACCAAAATTACGTAGCCTCATTTTTTCCCTAAACCTTTACTGGAATGCAGTTTCAAATGCATATATCTGTGTATGTTTTTCATAATGCTCTGTAGTTTGACATGGGATCTTGCCAAAAGTGAAATCTTTAATRAAGTCCACAGGGTATTTATGCAGATCCAAAGCTGTTCATTACGTCTATTTTGAAGTACRTTGCTGTGTTGATGGCGAGGGGAATTTGTTGAAACCTGTAGCGTAAAACTTGTAATTTTGTTTGCTAACACTTGCAAAAGATTACAAATCTGATCCAAGGCCCTTTGAAGTCCAGGGGAGTAATGGGATCATTAGCTTAGGAATTAGTACGTGTTTTTCTAATATAATACTTTCACATGATGCTCTGGGAAAACCTCCTCCTCTCTTCTCCTCCCGTGCGGAGAACACACGCATCGGTAGTGGGGCGGCGGYGGCTTTCCTGCCGGCGGAAAACTTGGCCTCTCGAACATCCATAACTTCTGCCACTGTGTAATTTTAAAGGGAATAACCTAAAAAAAAATATCTCTATTCTTAAAGCCAGCTTTGTGGCTAACGTGGACAACTGCTTTGCCTCAGTAGCATGCAAGTACATTTTGAAAATTTCCCATGTCAATGTGCTGCATATTCCCCAGAAAAGGTGTTTTCGTAAGCACCTGGAGTCAATAGTTTTGTATGGGAACATCCCTGCTTCCGGGTGATGGGCACAGCAGTGTTACAGATTTACAAACTTACCCTGTCTAAAGGAACTGAAACAAAGGGTCATCGGAGCCAAAAGCGGCGGCAGTTTTTCATACAGCCAAATGGAAACGGCCTCTGTGCTGCAGCAGGATGCAAACATGAAAAAATAATGTTCTACATATCTTCAGAAGCTAAAGGGATTTTCAGCTTGCTGCTGCTGTTCAGTTCTCCGCAGGTATTTAATGGGTTTTGCTGAGACATGCTCCCCGTTGTAAAATGGTTCTGGAGCTGACAGACTTTGCTCAAGGCAAATTCTTTTCATTAAAAAAGGATTTAACTAATTAGACCCGACTGTCGACTGACAGAGTAATTGATAAGGGAAGTGGGCCCAGTAACCCGGAGGTGAGATTATATTGGGACTTTAAATCTTTATAGTCCCTGATAAAACTTAGGCTTCCCCGGAATGTCGGAAAAGTCATGCTGGCTTTTTCACAAGGCGTAGTGCCTGCGCGGATCTGCAAAAAGCCGCACTTCCCGCCAACTCATTTTTCAAAGCAAAGGTCTGATCCAGCCAATTTTTGTCACAAGCTAAAGCTCATTGCAGCAGATCTAGTGAAGCCGCTTTGCACATTTGTGCGGTTGGGYCCGCATATAGTTTGTATAGTTGAGCTACTGAGTAGTTTACGTGCAACTTTATGTCTCTTTAAATTACCTAAACTAAAAGTTAATGTGTCTTGTTTTTCACTGTTGAAATAAGTAATCACTTAGTCCAATAAATATTAGTTCTGGAACTGCTCCTTACTTGTAATTTGCTTTTCAAATGAGAATGAACTTGGAAATGTGTTTACGGATTGATAGGAAGGAAACTGGGCTGTAGGGAGCCCGGCTGTGTGTACACCGAGAATTGCAGTCAGATCCGTGCTCTCACGGAAAGCTGTTTCCAAATACAACCGGCGACTGTGTGTGACAGGCTGGAAGACTTCTACTTGTTGTTCTTTCAGCCTGTGGAAACCATGCTTTAGAGGGTAGCAGCAAAGTAACGAAAAGATCAGGAATTAGGACAGGACCTGGAAAAATCAAATTACAAAACTGTCTGACTGCTGTACAAAGTCCACTAAAAACATAAAAATRGGGTGTGGTGGGTGAAAGCCACTCACCCATGTTTAATTCTTCCTGTTTCAATTATCACTTAGATCTGAACATTAACTTCATTTGTTTTCAAGTGTCCAGATAACATCTAGGCTCAACAAAAGTTGACTAACAAAATAAATGCTAGTTTTGGACTTAGGCAAGAGGAATCAGGCCGATGTCAGATTATGGGCAAGAATTAGAGAAAGGTACCGGACACAAGGGTCACTGTCACTTTTGCTGCTTTAAGACGCTGAATATAGTTTAAACAAAGTTTTTGTCAGTGTTTCTAAAGGAAACCACAAGTAGAAAAAAAAAAGTGTCTTGCTTTTCCCAGTAAGCTGAATGCAGCGTGTCACTCATGAATTAAAAGAAAGAAATTTCAGCTATTGCAAATGAAGTGAACGTTTGCTAATAATAACTGTAAGTTTAGCTTGGAGTGGGGTCCTAAAGAGTTATAATACGGGTTATTTTCATTGGCGTACCAAGACTTTGCTGTAAGAGATGAGACATGTCTGTTACAGTCCTTCCCTCTTGGATGGAGCTGGGTGTATGCGAGGCCCGGTTTGCACGTATCAGTAAAATCAACCCTGCTACAATGTCAAAACATAGTAAGTCAGTCCTGTCTTAAAGTCTAAACCCCCTTTGTTTTTCTTTTTTCTTTTCCTTTTCCTTTTTTCTTTTCCTTGCGCTCCATCTAAAAAAAATAACTGAAAATAACTGAATGAATATAATCCATTTCTCCAAAGGAAGAAAAGTAATTGCCTCCAGACTTCTAACTTACCTGCCAAATTGCATCCTGATGTGAATTACAATGGGCAAATTATAATCTTTTGAGACAGGGGAAGAAATAATGGAGTCTGCAAGTGACCCTTCCCTGGTAGGCACAGTCAAAATGAAACTAAACTTGGCAAGTGATTTGCGCTCACATCAGGGAAGAGTTGGTCTCCAGGTCATCCTTGAAAGGCATTGACTTAGGAGCGCGAGGGAAATAGCTCGCACTGCACGCCGATGGCCGGAGGTTGAACAGAAGGCAATTTCAAGTACTATCAGCACTGTGCAGACTGCAAACTCTGTACTCCTCCACTCCAAAAAAGCAAAACAAAATCCAAACCAACAACGATACTAAACAACAAAAAGGAGGAGAGATGTCGAACCAAGGAGTCTCATGGTTGCACAGATGGTCCTGCTAAGGCTTTTCCCAAGCGATGGAGGGCGTGGGGGTAGCCACATCAGCAAGGTTTGAGCATCTGTCCCTCGAAAGTTCAGGATTTCTGTCTCATCTCCAGCACGGGGATACTTTCTTGTTCAGCACTGCTCAGGCTATGTTGTGTGTAAGCTGTTTCAGGCTGCTCTTTGTTATTTAGTAGAGCCCTGATGTAGTTATGTTGTAACAGCCAGCCTGTGTGCTATGTCTTAATTTGACTWTGTAACCCAGCTCTTTGGTTAAATGTAAAGCAACTTCAGGACGTGCTTTGGTCATCTTATGTACCTTTGAAATAGCTGTGTGATTATTGCAGTTTCAAAATACGTGGAGACAATTGTTTTGGAAAACTGTCAGAGATATTTCTGCAATGTGTTTCAGATTTAGTTGCAAATCTTGTCCTGTTTGTAGGATTTGCGTGACTTCAGCAGGACTGAAGTTGTTGAGTGCARTATCTTGTGGGGTTGACAGTTCTGTGGCATGGGACACTGGAGGTATTTGCTTCCAGGAGATCCTATTCAAGGGACAAAACTAATGCTGAATGATACTAGATCATAAAGTTTTGTTTCGAATTCCAGAAAAATACCAATGAAAAGAACAATATTTCATTTTCAGGTAGGGGGGTGTTGTGTTCAGAATGTTTCCACTGACCCAACTGAAAGTAACTCGAGCCACAGTCTAACAAGCCTTTCACTGTAAAATCTAAGAATAAATGCATGTGCCAGCATAAACTGCAGAGTACAATGTAGCATTGACAGTGTGAATAACCTCAAAATGTTATCGTTACCTGTATAAAGGACCCCAATGGTAAGCCAGAATGGCGTAATGAACATGGTATCTTCTGCAACACTTGCAATGCATGATGAAGTTT
This sequence comes from Rhea americana, assembly GCF_003343005.1. NCBI lineage: Eukaryota > Metazoa > Chordata > Aves > Rheiformes > Rheidae > Rhea > Rhea americana. Next base: position 783,514 of record NW_028185950.1, on the reverse strand, counting down.
TTTTTTCTTTCAGGGCAAATGCAAAGAGTAAAATGAAAGATTATCTTTCTTATTTTAAAACATACRTATTTTTAGTTCACATGGATGATGGATTTACAGATAGGTATGGATATGCACCCAGACTCAAATATGAGTGTTATAATTTCCCAGCCCTTTCAATACTGTCTATGTTTTTGTGAAATGTGGTCCAGGAGACTTCCTAACCTCCTGCACAGAAGTGAAAGGAGGTTGAAAATATACAGTCATTTTGTAGCCTTTGCTGAAAACCAGAACTCTGGTGTTTTACTGTTACCTGCATTTGCACAATAAGGTACATTTAAATGTGACCTCAAAATGTACACCAAACATACTATCAAAGATATTAATTTTGCCTCAGCTTAGGCAGCATGGGTAGTTCTGTTTGAGAGGTACCCCAGTGGCCAAAACTGGAAAGTCAGAAGCCCCGTTAAGAGTTTTTTTACTTAACCTAAGTTACCTAAAATGATTCTGAAGTTTGTTTTGTGGTGGTTTGGGGAGAAAGGGGCTACGATTAAAGATGATGCTGTATAGAAGAATTAGCCTGGGAAAATGAACAGGGCAGTGAATTCTTCCAGACTGGGTGATGGATAACAGGAGCGAGCACAAGAAGAGGGAGGAGTAAGGTTATGTGCCACTGTAAAACAGATGTACTAATCTAGGGAAGGGTAACACTGCTAGTATCCATGGCAGTTTCTAGGGTAGTTGTGATGGTTCAATTTTTAACCCAAGGACGATTAAATGTCGTTTAGTAAACTTGGTCTGGAAGATGGTATTGTTGCAGTAAGCAATTTATTAGGGGAACGTGAACTGTAAAGGTTTATTAGTATGTTGTAAAACAATTATTTGTTTGTGTGCTTTTGCCCCTCAGGAATCTTTTTCTTTATATTTTCTAAATAATACAAGACATTCTTGACAGCAGAATCCCCACAGTGGTTAATGTCAGATTGTTATCAGATTTGGCAGTGATTGTTTTCTAATAATATGTATGTTTTTCCCTTGCTGCCCATGTAAGAGTGACAGTTTGCTGCAACTCAATGCAAGATTAAAAAAAAAAAAAAAAAAAAAAAAAAAAAAAAAAGGTCAGCACTAGCCATTCAGATCACTGAAAACATGTAATCTAGTTAGCGCAGAGCTTTCTTGCTATTTATCTGCCTTTTAGTTATCTGAGGAAAGGATTTCCAAGAAGCAGATGTTAGATGGGGTCTGAATTCCTTTTGGTTTTTAGTGAAAGTGAGGTCAAATCTGAGCTTGAAAAATGATCTTTTCTAGACTCCCAACAAAAAAGCTGATGAAACTCGTAATGTGCATTGTATTATTGCTCTTATTTTTAAGATTTATCAAGATGTTTTAGTTTAATAAGCTTCACAATGCGCTTTGTAATGATTAGTGTCTTCTCTGGGATAACAGAGGGGGACAGAGGCCGAGGTATAGAAAACGGGCAATGCAAATCGACAGATGGCGGGGTTATGCCATTCGTGATATTACTGGGCAGGACCTCATTTCTGGTGTTGCCCTGTAGCTTGCCCATTAAGGCATGTCTTATTGGGCGCATATGGGGAGAAGATGACCAGGGTCTTCTCCTGAGGGAAGGCTGGGGCAAGGTTCACAGAATCACAGAGTGGTTGAGGTTAGAGGGACCTCTGGAGATCTAGTCCAACCCCCCTGCTCAAGCAGGGTCACCTAAAGCATGTTGCCCACAACCCTGTCCAGACAGCTTTTGAACATCTCCAAGGATGGAGAATCTCAAGAGRTTGAGAACCTCTCTGGGCAGTCTGTTCCAGTGCTCTGTTCAGAATAGGATCCAGATTTCTGTTTTTTTTTTTTTTTTCCTCCCCCCATTTGCCAATCCTACAATTGGTTTGTGAGTCCACTTTCCCAACCTGAATCAGTCCAACACGGGAAGACTTTCTGCTCGGCACCTACAGTTGTTTCAATGGCTGAGCTGCCCAAACAGCTAGGAGCAGTGATCATCTTCTGCATCTTCCACCAYGTGGCTCTGAAAATGCAACAGCTGTCAGAAACATAAACTGAACCATCAACTTCTCAACACCAGACTGTTTCCTAAACAAAGCACTCTGATGACAGATATTAGACATCTCCCCGAGGAACCTGGGGTACTCCCACAGCTGCCATTTTCCTCTGGAAGTGAACGTGAAAGATAAACTGAATTTGATCCTGGGGCAGGATTAACAACCTGTGATGTGTCACAGCAGAGGGGAAAGGGCAGCATTTAAAGCTCCTCTCAGCTGTTGTGGCAACAAAACAAAACAGAAGAAGAAGCTGATTGCCAACGCTACCATGCAACGTCTTTCAGAAGGGGATTAAGCTGCTGAATGTACTTTTTAGACTGAGAGTGACACTGTGTTAAATATAACCCTTTTAGAATATTTCTTCTGGGGAATTATTTTGAAAAAGCCCTATGGCCCTGGGTCAGTGAGAATCCCTTGATGCTAGAAGCATTAACTAGAACAAGAACATTAAGTGAGCTCGAGATATTGTGAGTTATTTTTTGCCTTATCGGTCTTCATCTCAAGATTATTAGCAAGATGCTCCTCTCTCCTTGTCCATGTGGTGTTCTCAATTAGGGTGATTTAGTCTTATTAATGAAAATTTACTAATTAAAACAAAGTGTGTGCTTTGTTTTAGTTTATTTAACTGTATCGGAGTTTAAAATCTAGAAGATACTATGTTTTTCCCCAGAAAATTCATTTACCAAAAATAGACTTTTTATGTGAAACGTGGGTTGTTTAGCAAAGAGGTGGTTGTCTATACATGACAACCCAACCCCAGCCCAAAGCCTTAAATGATGCATGGTGGCAAGCTAGAGTATGAAGAGACTGGCATCAAGGTGAAGTTGAATCAGTTGAGATTTAGTTTCAAGAAGATAGGAAAGATGGAGAAAAATACATTTTTCTTTCTCTCTGATCCATTAATTTTTGTGCATCAAAAAGTGATGGCTGACTCCAAACACTTTTACTGTGAGAGTTTTGGTAGGATCTTGCCCTTTTGTTGTATCATGAAGTTCTTGCCAAGGTTTGAGAATATAGTAAAATTGGGAATATAGAAAGGAAGATTTTTTTTTGATTGTTATTTATTTATTTATTTTTATTGTACATGATTGTATTTCTGTAGCCAGGCCAATGTGAAAATTAAATTTGGGACAGGGGAAAAAGAGTGTCAGAAGTGGTACCTTTTTAAAGCAACTTACTCCAACTCAGTAAATGCATCAAGTATCTACTTGAAGGAATTTACCAAATAGTATAATGTGAAGAAAAGAGCAATAGTCTGGGGAAACAAGAGGAGAAATTTCCTGTCTGCTGCAATACTTGACTCTGTGAGCGACCACTTAAAACCTCCTAAGAAGCAGTGGAGAGCGCGAGACCACATATATTTCTAGCAAGATGGATTGCATGTTGCATTTCTGATAGCCTTTTAGACTGTGACATGTATTTTTTGAGTAGGGAACCAAGAGCTGTTGTGCAGGGGGCTGTGCGAACACAGCAGAGAGGACGTTCCCGTTGTTCTCTTTGTGAAACGGCGTTGCAGACTGGGTGCTGGAGCTGTACTGGAATGATGTGCGTTTAGCAGCCATGTAAGATTTAAAGGAGAGAGAGAGAGAGAGAGAGAGAGACAGATCTCCATTTTTAAACAGTCTGATGGTGAAACATGTCATTTATGCTAAATAAATAGATGGCTCTACCTATCAGTCTCCTCATCAGCTGAGACGTGATCGCTCCTTAGAAGAAGATATGGTGAAAAGGAAGTATTACCTGGGATGCTAATTTGTTACCTGTGTTGAAGGAACATATAGGAGAATGTTAGGCATTTCCTTTGAAATCTGCCTTGTTTAAAACACGGTGTTACTTGTGCCCAGTGACATTAAGTTGCTACTGGTATTTCAGAAAGTGGTACTTTTCCTTTTGAGGCAGTAGTTAATGCTCACTCATTTTGTTGGGGTATTTCTTGGCACTGTGCAACCTGTTGAAAACCTGAAATTTTGAAYACTCAGATACTGATATGTCAGCTGTTCCCATTCTCACACACWGGTGATATTTAATTGCATGTTTGAAACTCATTTTTTTTCAGTAAGTGGCATGCGGGGAGGTTGAGTAAACATAAAACTGTGCGTTTTTTTGWCATTAAGTATTCTTTGGTATTTTTAAAGGTGATGTTTGCTGTGGTGACTAGTTCAAAATCAGCTGTTGATGTTCTGTCTGCCTCATTTCCCCCTGTAGTTCCCATCAGGTCACACTTTAAAAAAAAAAATGTAGTGATTCATCCACAAATGGTTGCATTTAACTGATGGGTGAAGTACTTCTGCAAGGTTTCTTCTGTTCACTATAGCATAGGTACACTCTTTTTTTTATGTTTCCAGTTGCTTAAGCAGCTTRAAGTTTGTTCAAAATACAATCTCATGCAATTTGAAAAATAACTTTTTACTGTAAAAAGCCGTAAAATGCAGAGGATAGTATTAGRTACAGACTGTGTAGCCCTGGAAGGAGTCAGCGTTGCGATGCCTTTGGAGTTGCATCATCTGCATCATTAGTGGATCTTCACAACAGGCTGTTGTCCGCTCTTAGAGAGGCCCTTGCCACTATTAAGAAAACTGAATTACCATGAAGTAGTAATAAGATGCAGCGTTACTGCCTTTCATGATTTTATCAGGAGTCTTATGATTTTTTCTTTGATCTTAGAGCCTGAAGTAGTATTATGTGAAAGGCACTCCCTTCCATGAGACTARGAAATGAAATACAAACAAAGAAAACTCTGAATATGCATGTCATGGTTTTTAAGGCACTTTTGAAGGAGAGAAGCATTGACTCAGGGTAGTTTTGTATACTTGCATTTGCCAATATTACAAAATTTGGTCAAGCAATAAGAAGCAGTGAGGCATCTTGTAGAGGCATAAGTTTATAGCTTGTGCATATTTGCCGTTAGTTGCACAGAGTCCCYGTGCCATTAGTTGCAGAGGTTGCACCCTTGATGTCCTACACATGCGGGAAGCTGCGCATTGCTCTCGCAGCTGCAGCTGGGTTGCAGAGGCTGTTTCTTTGCCCAAAGCCTGGCTGTTCTTATAACCAGACAGATACTGGGATGCCTTACCAGTGCGGTCCCTCCAGGATGCTCTCCTGGAAGAGTAGTCGTGCTTTGGACTCTGCTTTCCCTAGCGCAGCTGCTCTCCTCTAGCTTATTCTGGCTTGTCTCAAACTCAGCAGACTRTAAAAGTAAAGGTGCAGTTGTGCCAGCAGAACTGCATGTGTGCGGTGGGCTTTGCCAGCCCAGCTATAGGTCCTGACTCGCAATCTTTGGCAGACATAGCGAGGCGTTTACGAGATTACTGCTCCTGCTGTCCTCCGGGCCCCTCTCTGAGAACTGCGTGCTCTGTAACGGAGGTGACAGAGCAGGCAGCACGTCTTCGCCCAGCAGCACGGGGCCGTAGCTCAGGCTGCTAGCATCGGCTGAAAGAGCTGCTGATCTCAGTTCCTCCATTGGGGTTTCACCTGAAGCCACTGAGGATCTGGCATGTGGTCCCTTCTGCTGTTGCACCTCCTCAACAGTGACTCCGTCAGAAGGGGGCACTGGATATGACTAGGGATAGTACGAGGTAGCTAGCGCTGCTAAATGTGCAAAAAGCTCAGTATCTCTGTTGTCATTGAAACACGTCCTTGTACCTTTGCATGCCGTAGATACACTCCATGCATGAGTAGTGTCCAATCTGCGTTTCCATGCAATGCTGTTGGGCACGTAGCCACGGAGAGCAAGCCGATGAAACTTCCTCCCTCACCATACCAGAGGGGGAGCAGGACTGCATCCCATTTTGTCATTAGAGTAGGTCACCAGTCCTTCTTGGCTCAAACCTGGCCTCGAAAGAGAGACCCGTAAAACAAGACAAAGGAATCAAAGTTTGTTTATTCCTCCTCTTTCTGTCATTTAAAACTGAATAAGGATTGTCCATTATGGACAACCATTTGGGGAAGAAGCAGTGAAATCCTTTCAGGGATTGCACTAGGTTGTTATTGCATTTGTTAATTAATCAAAGTGAAAGATTGTAATGCYGTTCCTGAGCCGAAAATCCTGCATTTTTTCCTGTCACGCTGGTACTAATACTACCAGAAACTACTTTGCAGCAGCTGCTACTCTGAATAGTAAACTCATACAGGGGCACCGTTTATTAAATCTGGAGCAATGGGAGCTGAATAACTGAACAAATCAGGCGCTGGAATGTTTCAGTTTGCATTGGCAGCCACGCTCAGAAGTGCTGAGATAAAAGACTTGCCTACGGCACCTGGTATTAACCAAGCCATCCATGTGAAATGCATCCACTTATTTAAAAGCTCCTTTGAACAATAGCGTTATTTTTTGCTTTGTGGTTTCTTTAGATAATTTCAAGCACCAGTGTAACTGCTGCAATCCCTTAGTCCTTAGTCTTTTGGGCTAAGGTGGTTTTAAAATAGTGGTGAAAAATAATGGCTTGTAAGTACTGGAAAAACTTGTCCCTGCAACGCTGTACACATCTGATATGTGACCAGCGAAACGTAGGGAAAAATGCTGCTCTGTATTTATTAAAAGGCTGTTGAGCAGGGAGATGGCAGGCTCCGTTGTGAAAGCACAATTGTTCGGCTTGTTCAAGATGAGAAAAAACCACTGACGAACAGGAGAGCGAGAGAGCAGAGCCGCCCGAGCAGACTGCGCGGTGGCAGGGGAGCTTGTGCTTTAACAATAGCAAAATTGTGGATACTGAAAGAATGAGCTATTCATAAGCAGCATTGGCCTCTAAATTAATACGGATGATTTGGTAAAATGACCCGCGGGCAACGCGATAGTTATTTCTGTTTGGTGTGCTGAAACAATTCAAAAAGACGTAAATAATTAAAAGTGAAATCAAATCTTATAGCTAGAGACTGGAATGGAAAGCACTGGTGGTGTTTAAAGCAATTGCTCAAAGCAGCCTTTAAAAGACTTGCTGTTTTCATTTTGCTTTATCCTCCAAAAGACAGAGCTGGAGCAGCAGTTCCTAGATGGCCAGCGAAAATGTTTACTGGTAAGGAAAGGCATGAAAAAACACAGGAGGGATGGGTACAGAAGAGAGAGAAGGGACTTCAGAGTTCTAGAGGTTAATGATAGAAGCYGTAGCTGAAGTAATCCATCTCTCACTGCTACATCGTACAAGAGCAAGGACCTGTTCAGTGAAAGCAAAAGGCAATCCCACTTGGAAGTAACCAGATCCTCACCAAACCACACACAGATGGTGGCACCTACTGCTGCAAAAGGTCTACTGAAACATAGCTGCCAAAGTGAGAGCACATAAGCTGGCCAGAAGACAGTAATTCCCCTTGGGAAAAGGTAGTATTTTAGCATTTATTTTTATTCTGCATTAAGGTGTGTTGAAACCCATGGGAGAATAGCTGCTATGGTGGTGGCTAGGTGCCTGAGCTGAGCATGGTCAGTGCTGGACTTCTGGTCTTCTCTCATTCACATGCAGAGGTGCGTCCCAGAATTAGAGCTGTGGCCCGAATTTATCACTGCAGTGAGAAGCCAGCTATAGACATTTGAGTGCGTAGAAGTAAAACTATATGCTTGTGAACAGTGCGTTTTTATCTTGTATCCGTCAGCACGGCTCTGTGGCCGGGGTTGGATTGTGCCGTACTCCACCTCTTGTGGAGCAGTGTAGRCACCCGGTTTTTAAGTGGGTTTCTTTTTGCTCAGTGCAGATGCAACAAAGATAGACTTTCACACAGTACTTTGCAGAATCGTTTTGTGTTGTTTGTTTTTAATCTGTTGTGTGAGTAAAATAGATTAATGTTTAGCAACATAAAAGTCCTCCTGGGGTTTTGTTCTCTTTGTAAATATTCTGCAGGATCTCTTCTGGCTTCTAAACTGTGTGCAGGGAGAGTATTTAATGGGATCTGGGCAGAAAAGAGCAACATTTTAACCTTAGTATAAGAATTTAATTTTTAATAGGTTTCATATGGGGTAGAGCATTCATATTGGAGTGGAAATTAAAGTGCCTAAATGCTGTGTGTAAAAGCTATGGGAAAGTCTATATAGTGATGTGAGAGCAAAAACCTTTCCTTTTTTTATCTGATCTTAAAAAATATGAAATTATAGAAGCTCTTCATTCATTTTGCTCTTGATATTTGGCCTGATGTTGCAAACTTATCTTTGGATTTTCTTTAGCTAACTTAAACAGGTTTGCTCTGCAGAGAGCAGATTGACTTTCTCTCATCCAGCAGGTCTTTGTGTTTGTCTCTCGATGTTGATCTCTGGAGGACTGTGTAGAATAAGAAAAGTTATTACAGGAATTAAATCATTTACAGTATATTGCATGCCATATGGAGAAGTAAGAAGCAGTTAATCAAGCTGCCTGTGCAGCAGTGGGTTTCATTCAAGTTGAAGTAAGGTGTCTACAGTGTCTCTAAATTTGAGGATAAGAAGGATGAAAATAAATATTAATTGCTTTATAAATTTACCCTGGCCTTTACCTGGGAGTAAAGACCTTGCAATTCCCTGTCTAGGTTAGGGAGATTTTTTGGATTACTGCCTAACAGCACGCTTTAATCATTTAAACCTGTTTGCTGATGAGAAGGTAGGAAGCTCAGCTGTGTATCTTTCTTGCTGTGCTTTGTGTGCTGCTAGTCTGGAGCATCTTCTGTATCACACTTTGTGAGGGACATTTTAATTCTCAAGTCATCGAACTGGAGAATCACTTGGGTGTTTGATTGCCATTTCCATCTGTGAAAGGGTGTCTCAGCTGGAAATGCTCTCTCTCTCCTTGCRTAATGCTCCTACCGCAGGGCAGGACCCTGCTTGCTGCTATGCTGGACCAAGCTGGGATGTCAACACAGTAAGCTTGACCCCACAGGTATGGACAAGTTGGATGAATTAGTTCGTGGTTAGGACTCTGTGTCTCAATCACAAATTTATCTGATTTCTTTGCAGCTGATCACGGGCATGAGTTTACAACTGGTTGGTGTGTCAGGGTGATGAGTGTAAAGCAGGGGGTGCTGAGACACGACGCGTGGCAAGACCCCTGCTTACAGCTAATGACCCCCCACTAGCAGCCTCAGAGATAACAGCAGTCATCCCTGCTGCGTATACATTTCCAGGTCGGCAAGATTAGTTTAATACCTCAGCCTTATCTTGGCATTGTGGACTGCTTTCTGTCTTCATGTGGAGGCATCAGAATGTCCTCAGGCTCTTTTGTAGGATTAAGAGCTTCCCTTGGCATGCTGACAAGGAGGAAGTTAAGGAACAAGAGTATTTAACTTTAAGCTAATCTGGTCTTTGTGAAGGCGGGAGGATTAGGCCGTTAAGTTCTCTGTGCCTGGCAGGTTTGTGCCACTGATGGCACCGATGAGCAAAACGTGCTGCCGAGAAGATGAGCTGAAGACGTATTACAGTTGGAAGGAAGGAACAAGAGCATTCATTTATAATGCTGAGTCTTCAGGCCTTGACYGGTCAGCGTATGATTTTGAGTTCATGCATGAACTGCAGCATAGTTACAGGTCTGTTTTCCGTGACTGTGCAACTCCCTTGGGAAGAGGAGAGCATATGGACTAGGTCATGTGTGGAGAGGGAAGGGGGCAGGTCTGCACACCCCTGCTCTTCGCCTGGGCTCGGGGGACTCCGGAGTCTTCACCTGTGAGACGGTGTAAACCCACCTTGAGCAACACTAGCATATTCCACTTCTACATCCTCTCTTTGTGTCCGTATTTSCACACAGAGACTAAATGTATCTCCTGAATCTTCTGTATGTCTCTAAACTTGCTCTGCATCTAAACTTTAGATTTCAGCTTTTCTTTTGAAAAACAGTAACTTGCAGAAAATGACCCACAGATTCTTCATGGTACAGCCTCACTGGAGCTGAGAATAAGATTTTAAACATTTTCAGCAGTTTCCAGTAAATTCAGTTGTTGCTGATAAATATTAAACTGCCTTTCTTACACTAGTCGGAAACAAAATATAAGGAAGCTTCAAGAGAGGTCTGGAGAGCTTCCAATATAAACGGTAGACATCACAAATAAATACATYTGTGTATCTATRTTTATATATGAAAGCATGCACACATGCACAGATGCATATGTGATAAATATGTGTCTTATAAGGGACTGATCAKTTAAGTGGAGCTCTTAATGTTTTCTAGATGGTATGGGCATACGTGATTTTCTCTGTATTTCCTGTGGTGTATTGGGCAATGTTATAGTTTCAGCCTTCTGCTTATTATGTAAGGATACAGGCATGATTGTCAGGCCCTACCGGAAAACTGAGCAAATGAGCTAAGGATATCATCAAAAAATGCCCATGGCTGTCAGCCTCACTGAAAAGTGAAAAAAATCAGCTAGGTACTTCTCATACTTCATAATGCATAACAGGGAGTAATTCAATATTACATTTACTTACTCAAATGCATCCTTCGAACCACTGCAAGGAGTGTTGGCATTATGCCAGAGATTAATTTGACCTTTTTTAAATCCTCCTCATTACTTTTATGAAACCCGTACAGAGAGGCCTTAAGGAAGACCTGATTTTTGTTTTACATCAAACTCTGCCCTAAAAAGCTCATCATCTGAATGCTTAGAAAAGGAGACAGGGGAACAAACACTGACCTAACTGGGTATTGAGGGAACTGGAGCAGAACTTTAATCTTCTAGTCTAGTGCACTGTCCCTGAATCATGGTGATTTTCCATAGTTCAGATCATTTTCTTTRTAGGTGTGAAGATGATATTGCCGTATCAGTTTGCCCAATACCTCCTCAAGGGTTACTGCTGAAGCTTCTTAGAGCCTTGTGAGAAGTATGTGCTTTGGAATATCTATTCCCTRTTAAACCTGCCTAAATAGTACAGTTTTCCTGTGTTATAACAAATCACACTCGTGCCACAGTGACTGCAAACATTCTCCAAGACTTAATGAGCTCTTGCTGTTTTGCAGTGGTCCAACCAATTCTTTATCATGACTGTTGTGTAAAACAGAATTTATATGTATATTATCAAAGTTCTCCCATAAAAAGACGAGGCAGGATGTCGCGGAAGCCGGCTGCGCTGTCGGAAGCGTATGCATTTCTGGGCTGTGTTGTACTGGTGTGCACTGTTTTCTCATGGCAAAGAGGTCAGTTCATAGTTGTGCAACCTTTTATAATTCAGATACGATTAAACTGAGAGAGTAGCAGAAAACGTATTTGTTTCTTTGGGACCATGAACTGGCAGCGAGCTCTTCCTGAAGACTCTGTAAGCTGAGGAAAAAGTAAAAAGGAGCACAGAGCAAAGAACATTTCTGGTTTCTGCTTTGGGTATGACAGGTTTTAGCATTATGCTGGAAAGTGTTGGCTTTGTAAAAAATCAGTCCTGTCTAGCTTGAAGTAAAGCACAGAGCCTTACTCGTTGTTGCAAGATACGGAATTTAGGGAGTTAAAGTCCACTTTGGTTTCCTAGAACCTCTCTTGTACAAACTTAAACCATCATAAAAAATGTCGGTGTAAAACATCCAAACTGGAGCAAATTTATCAATTTGGCAATTCTAATGCTTTCGTCTAAAGTTGCGTGCCTGCAAGGATGGGAGAAAASTCAATAACGCGAATTGGAAGGTATTGATTATTTTGCTGGGTTGCTGTTGAAACATCGTATGTGCTTGATTTGGTCTCCCAATACCCAGTAAACGTTTGTTTTTAGTTTCAATTTCCCCTGTGAAAAGAACTGAAAAAATTGTGAAATTGAAAGTGACCCCCCACCCAATTTTAAAGTAATTTTTTTTAAGTTCAGTTTGCAAATGTTATTTATAAAGGCTCCCCTCACTCCAAGATGGCTATTTCAGGCCACAGATGGGCCCAATCTTAATTTACGYTGTAAGGTTCTGTTCTGTTCTGCATTGCCATCTGCAGCCCCATTGATTTTAGGACATTTGTGTGAGGCCTGTCTACATCAAACAGCTTGCAGGGCTGGCCCTCATTTTATTTTAAACAAAACAGGTTATGGAAATGTGCTTTTCTCCCACTGCTTTTCTTTTGGGACATTCTACCTATCTTGCCACATTGCTGAATTATAGCGAGAGATTCAAATGAAAGCCTCAGCTGTGAGAACGTTTGGGGTCAAGTTCTGTGGTATGGAGGGTTGAAAGGCTGTAATACTGCATCAAGTTTAGTTTTGTTGACTCCCAAATCCAAAACAGTGCCATAATTACCTGATGCGATATCCAAATTGCAAGCYCTAAGCTGCCTTCGGATGCTTTTACTTTGTGTTGTTAAGTATTTACACTGTTTCACCTGACACATAATTTGGAAAAAGACAAAGAAAAGGGATTGTTGTATTTGTAGAACAGACTTGACTGTAAAATTATCAAAATCAYGCAGAAATAGAATTCAGATGGAACATGATTAAAAATATTTACATCCCATTTGGTTAAAAATCTGTCCAGGATGTCTRTTTATTTAGATAGCATTAATTACCTCTATCTTCTCCTGCTGGTAAAAGACTATTCAGTGTTTGATTAGTATCTAAGATTCAGACATTTTGCTTTAAATTAGCAGAATTCATAGGGACACCTACTCATTGGTAGTTTGCTAGTGTCATGTTAGCAAAATACGCATCTTGCATCATGGGGCGAATTCAAGACCTGGACGTGGGCCCAGGGGAGCTGGGTTGTGTGAACGGTGTGAGTTGGGTCACTGCGGGAACCCRTCGTGCCCCTTCTTAACCTGTGCTTCAGTGGGTTTGAACACGTGCTGGAAGTGAAACCTATGCTGTAATATTGTCCAAAAAGGGATATTTTCCCTGATCAAAGGGAGAGGAGGTAGACAGAGAGGGGAAAATAAAATTTAATGTAAATTGCCCAGCTGTTTAAATATAAATGAAAGTTAAGCAATAAGGAATCACGTCAGTGATTCACCTATGCTGGACCAAAGTCACGCGAACATTACGTTCCCGACCATCTCTGCAGGGTGTTGAGCTGATCAGGGCTCTGCTGAGAAGGTCCCTTCTGCTTTGTGTTTCAAAGCCATTTATTCGGATAACGTGGAAATTCCTCGGTTGTAACTTYGCAGAGTTCGGGTTGCCAGCAGTCTGAAGGCAAGTGGCTGCTATCTTGTCAGGAAGGCTACATTAATAGGTTTTGAACAGGGGTTGCTCGCTGTTGCTGGCACTTCTGGGGTACTGTTGCAGTTTTAAGTGCAGTACACACTGCAGCCCTCAATCATGTGCAGACTGCTGTCATCGCCAGCGGGAGCAGGACAGTTGGGATAGCCCAGATCAGGCCAGACTGCATCATGCTGTCAAACCAATGACAGGAAGGTCGGTGACACCTCTGTGGGTAAGACGTGAAGATCTCCGGGCAGGTAAGCCGAGGAGCACATCGTCACCCRAGGAAGCCTGAGCTGCTGTGGCACCAGCTGCTGAACAGGAGCCCAGGTGTCTCTGTCACATTAATCCACAAATCAAATAATCAACTTCTGGCTAATCATGAATTGACTCTCTTCACAGCCAGCTAAATATGTGCATAACTTGAGCTGCAAGCTCCAGCACCGAGGACACTGATGGTTTAGCAGAACGCAGTGTGTGCTGCTGTACAGGCCGGCAGGACGGGGGCAGTTTTACCAGCATATCTTTTGGCTATAATGTCACTTTAAGCAACTGTTGCTGATTGAGGTTTTGGGGTGGGGAGTGGGGGAGGGGGAAGAAAAGAGAGAAGGTTAGTTTTGATTCATGTTAGCTCTCCAGACCGGATTACTGCACCAGCACTCCTGCAAGGAATGGGCGGCATAGGGGGAGAGCACCAGAGCGTGCCAGGACCTGCTGAGGCAAGCGAAGCTGCTGGAGAAAGCCCTGTGCAGCTGGGTCCYCCTCATGGTCTGCCAGGAGCACAGGAGGTTTAACGTGCTTGGTGCTCCCCGGATCTCGAGGTAGCCCTGTCGTGAGCAATGTCACCTTTAAGGCCACAGGTGGAAGAAGGTTTATAGAAGCAATGTGCAGTGTGGCCTCYGGTTCTGTACACTCTGCAAGTTGTTTCCCCCTGTCCTGTCCTTAGCCAGATCAATACTTGTTCAACATCTGTTTAAGTTTGGATTGAGGAAGAGTTTGATCCAGTTCATTTGAAGTTCGATTTTGGTGAAACCGAAATGCAGGAATAGTGATACCTTCTAGTTTTGTTGACTAACAAATTTAAAAGTAWCAAAAGGAAATTGTTAGTTGACTTGTAGAGCTCCTGATGCGAGATAAAAGTAAAGAGTTTAGGAGGATTCAGAGAATTGTTAGACATTTATATAAATAATAAAAATATTATCACAGTTATGCTGGAATGGAATATCAGCTTGCAAGAGGGAGCAACCATCAAGGTTCATTGTAGTAACTTAACTCTAACTGAAAAGGTTTGGAAGAGCTTTCCCTGTATACAGATTACGACTAAGTGATATGTTCGCATTATCCCACCGCATCTGAAGTTGGTATGAGTCAGAAAGCAAATATCGTATTAAATGGACCATTAGATGTTATGCACCACATGAAACCCATGTATCAGTCGCTGGAATAGTTGTCTTTTTTGCTTTCTGGTCTAGTGTGTGATGTATTTTGCTAAATCGACACTCGCATTGGTGCCTTCTGGAGAGAGAAGAGAAATGTGAAGCTGTGTTTGTTTATTTAGAGGAAACACTTGTGATTAATGGTACAGAGTGTTTTTTACATGTAAAGAGTCTTTCCTCGTGTCTGCGAAACCAGCTGCTCAAAATGCGGAGCTCTCCTGGATTAGCATTGCAATTGCTTTTTTTTCCATTTACAGCATCACGAGGAATTAGGCTCCATTTGGAAAACTTCTCTCKGCACAATCTGCAGCACGTATTTGTACCGCACATCGCATATATCCCGAATGACAGCTGAGCAAACTTATGAAATGACGATTGAGGATGATTATATTGGTTCTGAGGATTAGCACAGCAGGTAGCCGTATTGGCGCAGGGCAGGGTTTGGGCCGAAGGACAAACACACATTCTTTTTATTATTGCGGTTAATAGGAATCTGCTAGACTTTGAAGCACAGAAAAGGCTCACTGGCCACCTGTGAGCTRATCACACGAATTTGCCTCATTCGGTATTTCAGCTCACTTGGAGCTTGTAATCTAATTTCCAAACAGAGAGGAGAAGAGCGAACAATTCATTTTCTACTTTACGTGGCTGTGCTGGTAAACTTTTAATCCTTTTAGAATTACAGTTCCATGCAACATGGAGGAAGCAACAGAAAGTCGTACATGGAGGACTTCAGGCTTTGAATGCACCATTTGATGGTTAATAAATAGCTCAGCATGGCATGGTGGGAATCAAAATAAAAGTTAGGAGCATGGGACATTTTTCAAAGAATACATTAGAGCGTATATAGGCTAAAGATTTCAGCTTGAACAGCAGATTTTGCCTTTTAGGCTGGAAAAGTGCCCTGCACTGGTCAGCCTTGTCTTCTGCTTCGGTCTTTGCATCCTGCTGTTGGTATCTTTTCCACATGTAGGGCAGTATTGTGTCAGTCTCATATCTTATCAAAAGAGCAATCCTATTGTACTTTTGGTGGAAGCGTGCATGTGGCAGGTTTGACTTTAATCTGGTCTTCATTACTCATCATTCGTTTTGGTAGATAGGATATTTATTTGGTTTCTTAAGCTGGCTGCTTCTCTGACATTAAGCTGGGAGTGCTTACATTTGCTAAAAGCCCAGTGTTCATTCCTACTTGTGTGTTTTATGATCTCGTTATGCGAGTATTGCTAAGACAGTTGCCCTATCGTAAAGAAAATAGTGTTGACATACCGTTCTGCTGTTTTCGTTAAGGTCAAATCAATAAATGAACGTACAGTAAAGGTGAGCTCTGCCTTTCCTGTTGTGCGGAGGTCCTTTAACACAAATTCAGTGTATGCTGAGTGTTCTGAATGGTCAGTATGGAGATTATACAGCTCTCTGGGAAGAAACGTCTTGGTTAGAGCTTCCTTGGAGACCACGTATACTTCAATAGCTTACAATACAGGTAGATCACAAGTAGCTTCATGTCACATTTGCCCCTTCACTCTGATTATGCTTTTAGGTCAATAATAATAATAAAAAAAAAAACAAATAGAGCTTCAAATTTCGTTTTATACAAACTAGCATTGCTAGCATTCAGTGAAATTTCAATCTATCTTTCAGCAAAATGATACGAAAGAGCACATGCAGTTGTAAAGATGATATTCCTGAGATGAGCTTTGTCAGACCTTTGTTCCTCATTAAAGCTGATCATCTGGAGGGGTTAATGAAAAGATTTTTCTGACTGTGTAGAGATGTCCAGTTGGCTTGTCATGTTACAACTTATTATTCCTCCARGTCTATTGAAGGACAGGTACAGTGCTCGATAAGTCAATAGTCCTATCAAAAATCCAATTTACATGGCTCTATTGTAAGTATTTGTATGGAAAGAAAGCCTAATGTAATGGATAAATGTAATGGGAGCAGTTTCACTGATTCTAGGAGAGCATGTGTCATTGTATGGAATACTTACGACATAACGAAACTTTTGTTGTCCTGAAGTTTACTCTAAGAGGAGCTCTCCAACTGTTCAGAGGTCTGTGAAAGCGGAGCCGATCCGCTGATTGCAATTAGCATTTATACAGATTGACAGGCACAAAATGCAATCTCTCTGAGGCCTGCCCAGCTCCCATCATCTTACCACCTCGGTGTCTGGGAATTAATTTCACTTAAACAAATAGTCAAGATTTCATTCAATTTGTTTATATAGCTTCAGTGACTGGGGAGAGCTGCAGTCTTTACGTTGTCCATTTAGCTGAAGTAATTGGAACAAACTAGTCAATATTCGCTGGATGTAAAGAGCGAGCTGGGGAAAGTGATGTTCAAGAAAACAAGATGTCAAGGCAAAGCAAACCTTTTTGAGCAATTATGTAGTGCTTCTTGCTGAGCTAGAGAAGACATCATGAGGTCTTCAGAGCACAAAGGGCCCAAATTACTTACATCAAATTATACAGTATATAATGACGCTCCTTTATACGTGGCTTTAATAAAAATCTACTTTYCAATTTTTGATTTCTCATAGCAAATTTAATGGAATATCACATTCCTGTTTATAAAAAGCTATAGAATGATTTAAAAAATGAAAACTAGTGCACACTAAAGAGCCRTGGGTGTTACCATGCTTTTTTCCCTCAGTTTTATATTCTTTTCTGTTTTAGTTTCTGTAAAGCTTTTCAAGTCCTCTACTACCATCCCACATGGGAAGGATTTGGTAGACAATCATGTTTACCTACCAAGAAAAGGTTGCAGTAGCTATGACTGCTCTCAAAATAGTGAGGCACAAAGTAGAATGGCAGATCTTCAGTTTTGTTATAGCTATGTCRCTTAAACCTATCCCATAACTTGGCCCCTTATTTTTTCTTTCCAAAATAAATAGTTTTGCCAAGATGAAGCTGGCTTTGCAGGCCAGTATCACAGGTTCAAATGGTCATTATCTGTCTGTAACACTTTTTTAAAGCCTAAAACTTGGAACAGTAAAAAATTATCCTTTCATTCCAAGAAACGAAGGAAGCTAAAATSTTGTGTTGCAGAAAGTACAGAGATRTCTCCTAAAGGCTGGGAAGCACATAAACTGTGCGTATCTTTAGAAAGGGGTACAAGCAGTTCAAGGCCCTGTTGCAAGACCACACAACACGCAGCCGATTTAGAAAGGAATGGGGATCATTGGACAAATCTAAATGATTACATTTAATGAGACCCCGTGTGTCCCGTGAGCATCAAAATGAGTAAGTTTATCCATATGACTCAGGCCAGAAGAATTCTGCCTAGGAAATACTACATTAGACCAGACAGTTGGATAACATCAAAACTTTTCCTCTGTAGCATTGGAAAAGGGCAAAACAGTTGCAAGCATAGGTAATGGTGTACGGCGACATGGATCGATGGAGATGGAAAGTGTAAGTTCAGTGAAGTTTTCCTAGAGAAACTAAACAACTAAAGTAGTTTTAATTAAAATTGTGCATTGTCAAGATCGTTCTGAGCTTAAAGCTCAGTGCTCGCAAGTGGGACGCTGCCATTTTTAAGCACTGTGTTTATATTGACATCCTGCCTTTAAAAATAGGATAGAAAAATCTTGGCTCTGAAGAACAAATTCACAAAGGAAACAGTGTTACGTGTCTGGTGAGTTATGGGTACGACACCTCTCAAGAGGAATGAATGTGTTATTTTTCTGTATAAACATATCACACAGATCTTTTTGTCCCTCATACATTAAACTGAGCTGTCATGCTAAATTCGATCCGTGCTCATAAGGTGATACTTTCCAAGCCGCTTTCGAAAGCCAGTTTTATTCAAGCTCATTCAAGTGCTCCTGTCACGTACAAGCAGGATGAACTGATGTCAYGAGCATTTTGGAGAATATTGCAGCTACGTGGCCAAAGCAAATCAATAGTACGGAAGGGGGTGGGATGGATAAATCCAATGTATTTTTCTTCTCAGAAATTGTTGTGGCGTTACTGTTGTGCTAAGATTTCCAGCCATTCTTGAAAACTCTCTGTGTTTTCTTTTTTCTTTTTTTTTCATGATTTAGTATGCCATACTTCCACCTTGTTTACTCGTAGGCAGGAATTTGGAAATGCTCTGCTCGCATTTCCACCATGCAGCAATTTCACCAGGAAGGTAACTGAATCCTACGGGATAGCCAAAATACCAGAGGGGAAGCCAAACAAAATCCGTGTTTCCGAAGTTAGGCAGGACAGACCTTTTGCAAGTACTGAAAGGGAAGGATGATTTTCCTGTTGTGGGACTGGCCTGGGTCTCCGGGGATTTGGCTTCTGCTCCTCGTGGTGCTGTGGGGTCACTCGGTGGATGTGTTCGAGCTGAGGTTTTTGGCATTGTGTTGCTGGGGCAGGCTTGGCGAGAGACATCTGCAGCCCCTCTCCCCCTTGAATTTTGGTGTACCAGGCCCTGAAGGTAGGGAGATGGTTGCCTGATGGGAAACACGGGAGCTCTTGATGCCTGAGATGTCGAGGAAAGCTGTGCTGGTGCTAACTCATACTTCAAAAAGCAACTGAGAAACGAGGCCCCAGTGATGAACAGCTAAAATTTCTGGCAGGGTTTGCAGATCAAATTGCACATGTGTGTGATGTGTTAAGAAAAATATGCTGCCTTTCATTAGGAACCGGTACTCTTGCAGCAGATGGAGGGGTGACAAATGAACCTAAATTTAAAAAATTCTCTAAGGCCAGAGGTTGGAGCTGCATGCCACCAAGTCTGCCTTACATCAGCGGAGTGGTTAAAAATACACTGAGGAATTGAATCACAGAACATTTGGAGGGTCACAATATGAGAGATGTCATCTAGGAGGACTGCGAKAAGGGAACATTGTCTCACTAAGCTGTTTGAATTCTTCTGAAGTGTTAAAGTAGCAAACAGTAAAAATGGCATAATTTATCTAGAGTCGCAAAAGGCCTTTGACAAGGTCCTAAGCAGAAGGCTGCTGTGGAAGTTGTCAAGAAGGAGGAAGCAAAATATGGTTACCAGTAAAAATACAGCTAGAGGAAAGAAAGCAAAGAGTTGGGTTATTTTCTTTATGATCTTTTCTCACCATGGTTTGAGAGCAGTTCAGCTCTCGTCCTCTCTCGTTAGCTGATCATTGTAAAAGACAGSAGAGTAAATAGCAGCATTTATACAYGGTRCAAAGCTATCTATGATAGCTGGAACCTATCTATGTTAGAAACCTTAGGRAAACCTAATCAGGCTGAGAGAATGGTAAAAACCAGATAATATGATGAGTGATAATGCTTTTGGATAAATCAGTGGTACACCTACCAAGTGCTATTGCATTATTAGTCAGCCTATTTCTAAAGAAAATGTTGTGGAGACCTAGGAAGTTCAGCAGGACGACAGAAAAGAACGACAAAAAGTGGTCAAGCAAGTGGGAAGAAAAACTGGGGGCATAGGAGTATAATTTAAAAGGAGATAAAAGGGGGCACAATTAAATTCTGTAAAATAGCAAAACTTATTGATAGCATTTAGGAAAGTCCTGTTTTCAGAGTCACAAGAAGCAAGGGGACATTACAATTTGAGAAATGAAAACCTTGCAAAAGGAGTGTTTTCATATAACATGCTAAGAATCTACTGCAGTAGGCAAGAATTGAAGAATACTCAGAAGGGACTAGAGATTTATGTAGATAACTCTTCTGTGTTAGCATAATTCTAGAAAAAACATGGACGAAAATCTCAGGCTTTTGAGTATTGGCCAATCTTACTCAAGATCAGCATGTTATCAAATGTAGTGAACAGATTATTTTCCCTTTGTTGCAAGATTTTTACACCTATTCTGGAAAAATCTTAGGCTGGCTTTGATCACTGATAGGAAACACGGACCTTAGGCATGATTTAATAGGGTGTTGTCTATATTTCTGTGGATCTAGGAGCTCTTTACAAAATATGATTACAAGACCTGCATTTCTTTAATTTAAATGCTAAACTGAAACAAGAAGCTAATGCTTTCTTGTGTGCAAATGTTTTATTATCAAAAAAAATCCTCCATTTAATTTGCCTACTTTACTTCCTATATGGGAAGTTGGCCAGCCCATATGAGAAAAGTCCACTTCAATAAACACTTCAGGGCTGTTAGCTAGCTATTGAATATGTCAGAGTTATATAGTTAATGATATAATTTATTGTTTCTTAACCGGATAGGTTAGGAAACCAAAAGATTTTCCCGATTGGAAATTAGCCTTTTGCTGTGCATGTGTGTGTATGTGTGTGCATTGAAGCAGAATCAAGTTATCACGGTGTTTTCTGTTAGGGAATGTTAGGATGTTACAATTGCATGCATCTATTTCCTATCAAGTAAAATGAGATGATTTCTAAGAGAGAGGGATGTTTGGATGTTCTATACTTCACTTCCCTCTAGAAAGCTATATCCCATTCCTTTTTACTAAGTAAAGAGGTACTTTTAAGAAAAGAAATCAAACATCAAGTGCTTTCAATATTATACTCATAGTATACGGGATATAGGAGTTACATTTATGGCGTATGTTCTGTTTAACAGCTGGATGAAATAAATTGTTTCATGTGAAATATTGGAGGACTCTGCATTCTCAAATCAAGGCCAGAAGCAGCTCAATGACTGAAGAATTGTCAACATCTTGTGCAATTCCACTAAGTGCTTCTTTTCATTGATCTGCAACTTTATTGTTGACAATTAAATCCATTTCAACGCAGAAGATAAACATTTTTAACAGGAGGTAGCAAAATCTTTTGTCCTGAATGATTTTCTTCTCTGTTTTATAATTAAGTACAAAGTGTGTCACAAGTCTTGCTATTCACTTGTACTAAATACCTGCTTACTGTGGAATAATTGGTATCAGCAGATGACAGAGCTGCTTGTAACCATACTTTTGAATGCATGTCTTTTAATTTGCATAATCAAATATTTTGTTAGTGTCCTTGAAAATTAGGATGAAAGATGACTGTGTGCTAAAAATGAAAAATTGTTTTTAGCAAATTATGTGTATCCARTACAACAGATGAATTGCTCTGAGGCCTTTATGATACGTGTTGGCTGGTATACCCAACGATCTTCTCCATCCTTTGCAGTAATAGTTTCTGTCATCTGCCTTTATTGATCCAAATGTGTCTTTGACCAATGTCTAATCAATATGAAATGTACAATCAGGTCTTAAATCTGATTACTTATTTCAACCCTTGTAAAATGCTTAAGGAAGTATACCTCTCAGGGCTAATGGTTGTCGGGTTTACATTTTCTGCGTTCCATTGACTTCAGAGAAGTTACGACAGCTCGTATTGGTTGTGACAGTGTGCACCAGCTGCCCACTTACCCACGTTAAAACCGAAGGAAATAGTTTTATATTTTTTGAAAGAGTTAATTTTTTATCTTACATTAAGACAGTTTGCAGAAATTTTTAGTTAGGCAGAGGTAGGATTGTCTATATATTGTCTAGAGAGGAGTTTAACTTATCAAAGAAGTAAAAGAAAATTAATGCTATTTTGAAATTAAATAATACTATAAAAATGTGAGTAAAATTTCAGGGTAGGCTGAATGCTTAATCCCAAAGATAATGCTGATAGCATCAGAACATGGAAAACTTTTTTTCATACAAATGCAATAAGGGCTTTGAGCTTAACCCAAAAGCCCATCAAGGGAATGGAAAATTCAGTGTTCATTCTGGATTGCTCTCTTAAGATGCCTTCTTCCTCCCAAGCCAGACCTAGAAAAAAACGAATCCTAATATGGAAGGGAGAAGGAGTGACAGAGTACTAACATATTCTTGTTTCTGAATCAAGCTCCGCTGTTCCGGGCCTGCACGTAGAGAAGTTGGATGAATTTGTGTTGAGAAAAGGGGTTCAGTCACTGTAAGTCAGAGCATCAGGAGTCACGTTGTCTAAGGAGACTTCATTCCCCAAGTGTCTTCGCTTCCGGTCAGAGATGGGCAGTCCTCACTTCCTTGGCTGCCGCTCAAGCTGGAGCGAGGTTGGTAGCACCTCAGCTCTTGTYGTGACATGCCCTGGAGTGGCTGGTAGCATATCCTTTGATCTTTGCTACAGCTAAACATGCCGAAAGTCCCTTACAGACAATGCGTAATTAGGCAAATTATGCACTGAATTGAATCTTTATGAATTTCAAAAATTTGGCTAATTTCAACAAGGCCTCTTTGTTCGCCAGAGAACAGTTGGACTTCTTTTGGTGGCAGTGCTGGTCTCCACTGGCCAGCTCTAGCCCTCTTTTAGCTCTTTTGGATTACCAAAGAGGTGCAAAGGAGCCAGAATGCAGACTTCAGGTCAAATTTTACCTCTGTGCATGTTAGGAAGACAGGCAACGGCATTTCAGGTGAACGCTGCATATAAACTGTGTTTGTTATACAAATCCATGTCTTTTAATTGAAGTTTTTGCATGCACTGTGTATTTATCTGTTAACTATATGTGTACATATGATAGAAATGGTTTTATGCATATGTATTACACGTAACATATACATGTATACAAACACATGGGAGTGCATGTGTATATGTGTATGTTCATAGAATGTATATAAAATATAATGTAAACTCACAGATACAGAGTCTCTCTAGTTCACATGCAGTCGTTTGGTTTACTTGCAGGTCTGCACAGTGTGGCCTTGTCTCCTCCTCTGGTGTTATTGAGCCCACCAAGTACTAATCACATAGACAGAGCAAACTTGTAACTGCACTTGTATTACTTGGAGGGAGTCCTGCTCCTTGAGAGATCGCAATATTTTTTGTGTTAAGCAAAAAATAGATGAATTTGAGACTAAAGACACATCAAAGGGCGCAGACAGGAAAGGACGATAATGAAATGCAGGTTGTATGTGCTGTCTGTGTGGTACAAGCATAGCAAATGTTTTTTCTCTGTCCTCAAAGAAACTTCAAACCATGGCTTTATTCCTTTTTTGGTAAAAAGACCGACTGCTGATGGATACAGTGTCAAGCCAGTGGGAAAAGGGAAGCCTGTGTCAGCATATAAGTTACATCACAGTTACCACTTTTCTGAATACTGATGCAGTAATGTTACTTTATCTAAAATAAGAGTATGGAAACTGCCATCAAATAAAATCAGCTTGCTTACTTTAGCAGTTGGAACGAAAATGAATTCCTGTGAYGTACAAACAAACTCAGAAATTCGTAAAACTGGCTTGTATCATAGTGGCATAAGGGGCTTTTCCCTCTTAGTTCTTAGAGTAAGATGGTCAGTTCACACTCCCAAATAATGCGTTGTGCAAAAATGTACAAGAAGAACAAGGGTGATCTTGTTTGTATGACCTTGAGATACTTGATGAAAACTTAAGCCCTTCATATAAAACATGTAATTGGTAGCACTCATCAAAGATGTGGGATTTCAACTCCCTAAATAGATAGTGTGGAATGAAAAATTCTTTCTGGTTTCTAAGTCATAATTATCAGTCCTGCAGAGACGCATTTACTGGGCATACTGGCATTAGAGAGAGTCCTGGACACCTGATACCATTTTTTGGTATAGCATAGATGCAATGGTGTAAGACAGAGGAGAGAAAGCATGCACACGTGCAATGTTTGACATTTGGAATAACATTATCCTACTAAAACCAGCATCTTTTAAGCTGTGAGCTAACAGCAATGGTACTTATGGGCCATGTAATGAAGGTGTAAGCAGCAGCAAAAAATACCCAGGAGATGCTAGGATGCGTAGTCCTTTTTCTCAAGACGAGGAGCTGCTATATGAGGAGCAAACTCCTCAGCAGAGAGCTGTGCTGAATAAATGTTATACACACAAGAGACACTAAAAATATTGAATAAAAAGATTTAATGAATGCACTGAGTGCAAGGTATTCTCTGCAGAATTAGGAGTATCACCTGTGTTGGTTTTTCAGACCACCACCTATCTCCATCTTGTAGAGAATTTCTAATGACAAGGCTAAACCCTCAAAGCCATAATTATGATGTCGTTCAGTTAAAAATCAAAATATCGTAACTCTTAAATCTGTAATGATTAGGAACGTATATCCACATATTCCTGAACAATCTGTTGCTCTCTCCCCCCCCCCCCCCCCCCCGCTTTGGGGTCCTTTCTTGACACATGTGGTGATCACACTCTGTCTAACTTTTGATAATGTTTGATCAAACAGAATTAATGCAAGCTGGGTTTTCTTCATTTATAATCTGCAATTGAGTTGCAATGTGATTGACCTTGGGCATGCAGCAGAGTAATTATTTTTATTCCTCTGGAGTCTCCCTTTTGCTCCCCTAGTCTTCTAATCCAAATTCCTGGAGGAGCCTCTGTGCCTATTACAGCTTGCATACTCTAGGAGCATGCGACAACAGTTAAAGTATACTGTCATCAAATAGTTCACTTTTTTTTTCCTCCAACTTTTTTTTATTTCTGTCTCTGTTTCTCTCTTGTTCTCCTTTTAAGCTACCTTTTGTCCCCCAATTTTTTTTTCCTGTTTCCTGTCCAAAACTATTAAAACATCCTGAACTGCACTTTATCAGACTGCTTGCCATTGCACAGAGCCTATAAAACACTTAGTAACAGGAGACCTCACGTACTTTGTCAGGAGGCATGGAACTATAATCTCTATATGTAAATAAACCCAAGTGATACACATGGTGATAGATATTTGTCCCGTGTCTGCCAGGCCCTCTGTGGCAGGGGAGCAGGCCAGGTTCCAGTGATGCGGAGGTTGGCAGGCACTGTTGCGGTGTACCMGGTGTAGGGACTGGCAGAACACACTTTTCATTTGCACTCCTTTGCTTCACAGTTTGAACCATGTAGCTGTCAACAGATTCCTCTGAATGTGTATCGTTTTATTATGCATTTATTCATTTTTATCCCTTAAAAATGAGGATTATTGATTATGTTTTTAATTATCAAGCCCTGTTAAATCTTGTGTGTTTTCCTTGCACTTCATTTTCAAAGATGTAAGAAATCTAACTTTTCACAGTGGCTTTGCAATATTGGCCTAAAAGGTGCTCATAATTCCCACTGCAGCTGGAGGTATTCCCCTTTCTCATTTTGGGTCAGCAATACTCCCTTGGAATTTGTTCACAGGTGGTATCATGCGTCAGATATTCAAGTTTGGGGGAAGGCAGTGTACTTCAAATGAGAAATTGCTGTTGAGTGCTGGTGAGCAGAACTCCACTGTCGTAAATGTTAAAATTACATTGACAGTCATTTGTATTTAAGAGACATAGCTACCAGGAAAACCAAAACGAGTCATTCCATGACCAGCCAAACCAAAAGAACCTGTTTCTTACCAATATTTGTTTTAAGGTTTAGAACTTGYGTAATGTCTGATAATGCAGAGAGCTCACATTGCATTCTCTGCCTCGGTGGGTTAATAACAGAGTGATAATAGAGTAACAATAGTAGGAAATATAGCAGTAGGTGGGGTTTCTGCCCCCTAACAGGTAGCTTATTTTTGAGGAGAGATATCAGAGGAAGAAGAGAGGCATATGTATGTACTTGCATGCAGAGAGTGTGGCTGTCTGTCTACCACTTGTGTCTTAAAAAAAAAAAAAAGATCAGATCCAATCATGTTGCTTTCTCTACTTCTTTGGCGAGTTTCCTGAAGCGTGATGTCCCAAACGGACGTCGCTGAAAGAAACTCAAGACAAAAATACGTTATTTCCCCATCTCTCTTATTCTCTTCATTTGGCAGCCCAAGCAATACAGATGTTCTGTTAAGCATATAGGAGTAGTTAGGGGTAAAGGGATGCACCTAGAAAACAAGCTCTTCCATGAGTAGAGAAACTAATGAAATTTCCTGGACGGTATTACCTACTCTCACATAGTGACCAGCACTGTTCAAGAGGCCCAGATCCTGGAGTCAAGTGATGATAGTGAAAATCTCGTTTTCCTTAAAAAATAAATGAGGTGCCGGCGTGGTTGCASAGGAAAGTTGGGAAACAAATTGCCTAGGAGAGAAGGGCCTGGCGGGAAGTACAGCGAAGGCAACTTTGATTGCGTTAAAGGYGCAGACAGAGCAAAGCACAGCTCCTTCCGGGCCTTCTTCTTCGCGCAAAAGTGGTGATTTTTTTGCAAGGTCATGCTCGAGATTTTTGAGCACTTGAACAGCTGCGCTCTACCCTTTTGTGTTTGGGGTTTTTTGATGGATTAATCAAGACACCAGAAACTTCTTTTTTTCCYTATAAGAAAACGTGAGACGGAAAATCAGAAGTTTGGAGGGCTGGGGATGCTACCGGAAAGGAGTCTGGATTTGGYTGGGTTTTGTGTTGGCACGGTGCTTTGTAAGAGACGAAACGCCGGCACTGCTTGGAGTGCAGCTCTGGAAAATCAGTTTAAGTGTGGTTTTGCCCGTCTTGTCGCACACTTACCTGTTCTGTCTCTCTCTTGTTGTTGCAGATAAAGAGTTAGGAGTCAGTACGCTAGCGGAAAATGCCGACCCTGGTGCTAGGGGCCCAG
Organism: Rhea americana; assembly: GCF_003343005.1. Classification (NCBI taxonomy): domain Eukaryota; kingdom Metazoa; phylum Chordata; class Aves; order Rheiformes; family Rheidae; genus Rhea; species Rhea americana. The sequence continues at coordinate 756,589 of NW_028185950.1, read as the reverse complement.
CCGTCCCGAAAATATCAGGATTAGAAAGGAGTCAAGAGAAGAGCCAGGACAGCAGCAAAGACCCCATCCTCGAGCCCGTGGTGCCTAAAGACCCGTGTCCCCAGGCGACGCAGCCGCCGGCGCAGCCCCAGCCGGAGCCGCCGCCGCCGCCGCCGCCGCCGCCGCCGCCGCCGCCCGCCGCCCAGCACCCGCCGCGGCCGCCCTCCCCGGCGGCGCCGCCCGCCCACCCCGGCCTCCCGCCGGCGCAGCCCCATCCCGCCTCCCAGAGCCTCTCCCAGCCGCTCTCCGCGTACAACGGCAGCAGCTTGAGCCTCAACAGCTTAAGGTAGGCGGGCGGAGGGGCTGCCCCGGCAGGCGCGGGGCCCCGCGGTGAGGCCCAGTTTGCTCCTGCGCTGTCGACCCCGTGGTCTGCAGCGTTCTTCTCCTCGCCTGGCCCCGGGGGGAGGACGTGTCCCACCTTCAGAGCGGGCTGACGGCGCTGCGGCGAGACCGAGCGACGCCTTCGCGGCGGCCCATGAAGTCGCTGCGAGTCAGGGACCTCGGGGCTCCTTTTGCTTCACCCTTTGAGTAAAGAGCAGGAGTTTTTTAAGACTTTGGTTTATTTTTAACCAGATGAGTATCGCTTTTCTTTAAAAGCCGCTGCAGTAGAAGCGTAGTGTTGCTTGAAGCAAGGACAAGTGAAATTAAGCRCTATGCAAATGTATTGTAAATACTYGTTCATAGGAAAGTAAACCTGGAAAGCTGAGCCAGGACAATCACAAATATTTGTGGTGTTGACTCATCTTACCTCTTTACCTTGTGGGGGCAGCGAGAGGCGTTAATCGTGCAGTGAGCCTACGTCCGTTGTTGCTTGCGCTAGTCATTTCCCATTTTCTGCAGTCTTCCATCATACTAAGTCCTAACAAAAATTAAACTTCTGTTAATGYAGTGATTACTGATTTTGAGCTTCATTTACCTGAAACCATGAATCAGAAGCAGTCGTGTAGAAAGGACCTGATAATTAGGTAATGAATGCGCAGGGTTGATTGCTCCGCTGAGTGTCGTTCCTACGTTGTTAGAGGACAGAAGCTCAACCTCTGACAGAGAGGGAGGATGTGTCTCATGTGTTGGTGTGGACAGACCACAGGAAGTAAAAGAAAGTAGACAAGATCCAGCAGAGGCAAGGGCCAAAGAAAGCAATATCAAATAGCATTCACAGAGTAGTGACTTGCCTTTGTGATCCGTAACTTGCRTTAGCGACTTGTTTCATATGAGACATGCGTAGCTTGGTGGGGTTGGGTACATGTGTACATTTGAAGCTTCTCTCTCTTCCTTGCAATGCTTAATTGCTTTTCTTTTCATTAACAGCAGCAGCAGAAGCAGCACTCCTGCCAAGACTCAGGCCCCTCCTCCACACATATCTCACCACCCTTCAGCCTCACCGTTCCCGCTCTCTTTACCGAGCCACAGCCCGCTGCATACCTTCACGCCCTCCATCCAGCCCCCCGCACACCCACATCACCCCAATATGTTTGCCCCTCCTACGGCTTTGCCTCCTCCACCGCCATTGACGTCAGGGACATTGCAGGTTCCAGGACATCCAGCTGGTAGCACTTACTCAGGTAAGCGCCAAGTGGGTTATGGCAGAAGCATGTCTTGTGCAGCATAGGAAACTGATTGCCTGGTTTTAGTCAAAATAATTACTTTTGATCAGTTCAGTGAGGGCTGCTGGCTGGACAGAGGCTGGACTCCTTGCTGGCACGTTGAGAGCGATACCAAAACCAAAACGCACCTGGACTTCCCCAGTGACTTCTCTTCTCACCCTGGGAAGGAATGTATTTGAATGGCTGTGCCTTTTCTGTATCTGCTTTTTTTCTTCCCYGGTGAAAGCACATAAGAGTTCATGTGAGCCCCCACCAAAATCTGCAAAACCTTTGGAGAAGGCCTTTGCCACAGCRGTGATTCCTGCTCGCTGTTACTTCTCTCCAGTGAATCTGCCTGGAGGGAAAGTCTCCAGTTGTGCATACACACAACAGAGCTACATTCGTGTGCCTGTGAGACTGTGTATATGTGTTGGAAGGGAAAGAGGTAGAGATTTTTATCCTTGGCGTTATGCCTCGACTGGGGGTAGACATAGCATATCTGTTTCTCTCAAGATACTGAGAGGGAATTGGAGGAAGAAGATGGAGAATTATCAACATTTGAGTAACAATTTTGTGTCCATATTGCAAGGTAGTCACGTTAGCAGCTGCCACCCTGTGTGTACTCACTCCAGCTTAACAGTTCCTCCTCTCCTGAGTTAAGAGTCAGTCTGTGTCCATACAAATTTAGTGGGATTCACCAAGTCTCCCATGAGAAGTTTTAAATACCAGCTTGCTACCACAGCCACCGAAAATTGGCACCAGAAAAGTCCCTGAGCTCATGGAGGGTTGTGTTGCTTTGTTTCTATTTCAGAACAAGATCTTCTTCGTCAGGAACTAAACACACGCTTCCTGGCTTCCCAGAGCGCGGACCGCGGGGCATCCCTCGGCCCACCGCCATACCTGAGGACTGAGTTCCACCAGCACCAGCATCAGCACCAGCACACACATCAGCACACACACCAGCATACCTTCACGCCCTTCCCGCACGCGATCCCACCCACCGCCATCATGCCAACGCCAGCACCGCCCATGGTGCGTAGCCCAGGCAGAAATGTGAGGATAAGTAGAGCACAACTCTATTCTTTATTACAAAATTAAATTGAAAAAAAAAAATGTCTGGTTAAGGGGAAGGAAAATTCTGTTTCCCAGGTGTCGTTGGACAGGAGAGGAAAGGCTATCCTTTCCTCGCCGTTGTCGCGTGTGTGATAGCTTCAAATGGCAGTGCAGAGGCTGGGGGACAAGGCCTGCTGACCAGAGGGACGCGAGTACTTGGGACCTCGTAGTGCTTGAAATGGTGCCACACTGGTGCCAGCTCCTTTTTCCCATCTCATAAAGACCTTTCTTTAATTGAAGAAAACTCCAAAACACATTCCCCGTGGAAACTAATTTCCTGCGTTATTTGTTTCTCTCTGTTGGTTGCCAAGTAATAGAAAAGTAGTCTTCTATTTTACCAACAGAATTGAAGCAACGAAATATAAAGTAACTAGTTTGTGCTTTGATCCCTTTGCAGTTTGACAAATACCCTACAAAAGTTGACCCCTTCTACCGTCACAGTGTGAGTTTTATTACTCTGTTTAAAATTGACTTAATTGCTTTTCTGCAGTGGGCTGGGATCGCCACTCAATAAATGGCAGAATGTTGAATCTCTCCCTAATCATCACTCCGGGATTTATCATTATCGTTCTCTTGGTTGCTTTGGCTTTTGAAGGCTTGCATTTGGGGTGCTTGTTTCTGATAAAGATGCAGTATCGTCTTTTCTAATCAAAAGATCTCTTGCTCATACACCATTTCAAGACAGGTTTGATGTGGAAAAGAGACAGAAGAGCTGACTGTGTTACATGAAGCAGGATGTATCAGTAATTTCATCACCATGTTTCAGTTGTGCCACAAACTATTAAACTGGTATTTTTCCTAAGAAACATGAAATGAAATGACAAACCGTCATACAGATCCTTCAGGGATAGATAATCTAATAGTTTTCCTAATATATCATATTTTGTTTTATAAAATCTGAAAACTTGTCTTATCCTTCAGATTTCAAAGGCACATCTGATCCACTGGGATTGTTATATTTTGAAAGCTCTGTTTCATGACAGTAATATGAATCTAGCTATGCATTAGATGTTTATTTAAGAGATAAAAAAATATGTTATAGGTTGATAAGTAAAATGAATTGTTTTTTAAAGCTCTAGTTAATTGCAAAATTTCTGTTCCTGAGGGTTTGAATCCAGTGATTCATTTACTGCTGAAATATAGGTTACATATTTCCTTCGTCATATTGGCAGAGGCAGGTACTAGATGAATATGAGAAGAATTTCTAAATCCCATAGTGATATTTTGATGAGAGAAGGGGTACTGCATCAACATTCAGAAATTTGCAAAGCACTTGGCTTTATGTGTTGGTTTTGCTTAGAAGTGGAACTGGGCAAAAAAATGGTTAGGATGACAGTAGGACACTTTCCACTGTACTGAAGAGACGGTTCCTGCTAAGAATTCATGCCTACAATACATATGAATTGACCTATTAATTTCAGAGTCCTCATTTGAGTAACTTTAACTGCATGTGCGTGTTTGCGGGATCAGAGCATTAGGAGTATTGGGCAAATATTTAAGCCTGTGATAATCACTTTTACTCAAAAGGGTGAAGCTGCTTATTTGCATCATTGTTTGCAAAATTGCACTCTTATTTGCTGAGCTTTACACGGATTCATAAAATAGATTATTGTCAGCGTGGCGTGTTGATTCAAGCAGGAACAGGGAACTGGGAAATAAGTAAATGAATTTTAGACAAATAAAGCACAGAGGTCAACGTGTAACACAAGAAACATTGAAAGAGTTACCTACTTTATACACTGTTCAAATTCACACTGACATACTTTTATAAATGTGGCAGTTGCTTGAATTCTATCGTGTTAGATCATGGTATTGACTTTTAAAGTGGGAAAGGCTTTGTGCTGTGCCCTGTTAGCCAGTGAGCCAGGCTATTGAACTTGGTGGAGTGTACACCAGCAGAGATCTGGTCCGTCAGGCTTCTGCCACCTTTCCGTCAGGAAAAGGTTTGTGCTAATGAAGTTGTTGCCCGATAATCACTATTCTGTCTGTTGGATATTTAACCAAGTTAATAGCAGAAGATCAATGTGATGGCTACAAATCGTGTTGGATTAATTAGTCGTGCTTAAATTATAGCAAAGTACATTTCAGTAATCTCTTCTAGTATAGAAGAAATTACCTAGAATATCAATAATGTAGGCAAAAGAAGAACTGTTTATATCAGTTTCTTGATCAGCTGCAGTATCAAAAAGCATACTTTTGCTGGCAGGACTGCATACATAATAGTTTTTTTTCTGTTGTAGAAATACTGTGAAACTGTCACACTTCAGTAGACACTTTTTAGTGACAAGAGTTTCTGCTGTAGATGTGCACTTGGAATTTGGAAGCACCTAAAAAAMCTGGCATTATTTTCAAAGCTTGTAAAAAAAAATTGCATATCATATAGGTGAGCACTGCAGGAGAACAACAGGGTCTATTGGAGGGTTAAAATCAGTCTACAATAGGATAGGGAAAACAGGTAATGTAGAGTTTTAAAACAATTTTCCTTCTAACATCTTTGATTTTACAATCATCTTTTCTTTTTTCAGGACTTTAGCGCAATGAGGGATTACTTTTATTTATAGATAATGCTGGGCTAAGATTACTGGTTTTGCAGTGCCTTGAACCTGGTTCCAGAGGAGCTGTGGTTTCTAAATTTTCACCTGAGAAAGCTGGAAGGGGAAAGTGCTGCTCAAAAGAAAATGAATGCTGGGGTAAAAGGAGACMCTGACTAAGAAAAAATGTATTTTGAAAGCTTGAGGAATTTAACTGATGTGAAGAGATCATGGAGATACAATCCTTACATTTTATGAATAATTGTAACCTTGAGGGAAGGTCACATTTAATTAACTTACTAGTTGTTATAAAATTCTTAGGAAAGCATTCCTTATTATTAGTCACAGCCAATAGAATATTAAGTATTATGTCTCTCTCCATCTTTTGAAATTAGTCCATTACACACAGAATTAAATGCAGAAGACACTGGAGGATTTAAAACACATTTTAGTCATTAAAAGTTATTATAAATGAGGACATGTGTCTCTTAATGAGTTCTCAAATGCCTACAGTTCAGTATCAACTAATCTAAAAATGTTTTCTGCGTCATTGAAAAGAGTGGGTCCAAATTAAATAGAACTAAAAACAACAATAGAAATACATTATGAAAGGAGACTTTGTATCATCCTTTTAAGCTAAGAAATATATTTGATACCTCTAAAATGCTGCAGTATTTTCTCAGCTCTCAGTAACTGTAATATGAATAAATGACCTTACAAGAGAAGCTAGTGGAGGGAAAAAGGATTAAAGAAAGCTAATGCCTGTTCCTAGCATGATTTATTCAGCAAAACTTTGTGATACTGATTTACTCTGGAGCACAATTTTCTCAGTGTTTGCCCATTCCACATGTCCAGTCCTTTACTTTGCCCAGTCCTACTTCTATTCAKTTGGCCATTAACTCATTTATTTTGTTCTTAAAAGTAGCATACAGTAGAGTGATTTTTGATGAGCTTTGTTCAGAGGAGAATTTGATCAGCCAGATGATAACTTCTTTGGATATTTGGGTGGCAATATCAGCAGAGCAATCCCTGCTAGATCCTGAGGTTTCCCAGTGAGAACGTTGTTTGCAGTATGAGGCTTTGAACTCCCACTTGTACCAGAAAGCAGTTCTGTGAATAGGCTCAGCATCTTCCGTGGAAAGATGCAAGTGAATTAACTGCGCTGAAGCACGAGTGCAAGATTCACAGCCACACCACAGAAACACAATTTGGGCGTTATGATTTACTTGTTTCTTTTTCCCCTGTGCATTAGCACAGATAAGTTTTTTTGACTAAGTTGTTTCAGAATAGATACGTTGAGATCAGTGAGGTCGATGAAGATGTGCACTTTTTTAGGCCTAATGGTCTGTCTTTTTAAGAAGAATGCCCTCAGCTTTAGCAAGGGGTTCTGCCTCAACTATTTGTCTGAATAATAATTTTTCACATATCAGATTGTGTCTTCTCTGCTGATATTAGACGTGACAGGATATCCTCTCAGACAGGCTAATGAAGTAAGAATTGTGCATAGTTTCCTCATTTCCTACAGAAATTATTAAAATACTAAAGCACTAATGGAGTTTTAATGATATAATATCCTAGAACTCATAAGAGGTTTTTTTCCCCGCTTACACAGTATTTTTCTGGGTCTTATTTGGCTTAGTATTCTGCCTTTTCTCTTGAAATGGTTTACAAACCGACCCCATTTAAAGCAATAGGCAATTTAAAAATTAATAATTGCAGAAAAAGCTTGCACTTTGTTGGCCTAATCAAGGAATAGTTTGCTGGCTATATGATTTTAGGAACTGCTTTTAAGTTCTAAAGTAAACGTCATGACATTTGTGAACATTTCATTGACTGCTTTAACTAACATCGTTGCAATGAAATCACTTCTTCAATGCTTCTCAATTTTCTCCATGTATCATTTCCTTAATGTTCCACAGGAATGCTTTTGCTGTCTTGTTCAGATTTGTGTCTTCGTTTTGAAGTTAGTGCACCTGTATTTATGTTGTTTTATCTTTTTGTTACAGCTGTTTCACTCCTATCCTCCAGCTGTATCAGGTATTCCTCCCATGATTCCTCCAACTGGCCCTTTTGGCTCATTACAAGGAGCATTTCAACCCAAGGTAATAAATAAWTAAATAAATTTTAAAAAATGTGTGTCTGTTACTACTCAGATACACCAGTGTTGTGATCCCGGTTAGGCTTAGGTTTAGAATTTTCTTCAGATTATGGAGCAGTAAATTCTTCTGAGCAATAAATTGTTCCGAGTTACAGCAACCTAATTCCACAGAGGACAATTCACTTTTTCCAAATTTACTGTGAAGAGAAGTTATTTCTCATTATGTTCAGATATATCTAYGTACATAACCTTTTTTTTATACATAATGGCGTAGCTGACTTTGGAAGCAATATAATTAGTTCTCAGATAACATGCGTTAATGTAAGGTCATGTAATAATCAAGATTTTAAGAAATCATGATTATTATTGTTTACTCATTTACATAATTATCTCATAGCTTCACCGTAATGCAATACAGTGATTCATTTCTCCTGTCGTTTGGATAGCTGTGATAGCTAAACATGATGGGTTATGTTCCTCTTTTCTTTTGTTTTTGTGAAATCACTCTTGATTTCTAAGTGGGCAGAAATCAAATTCTGTAGCCTGTAGTCTTTGCAACTGGAGACTGAGATCAGGACTGAAATTTCTGCGGAGATGAACCTTCTCTCTTAAATTGGCACATCCACGCTAATGACTGAATATGTAAATTACGGTTCATTAGTGGAATTCTTCATATGTATGGTAATCAGACTGTTAACAACTCTGTTACTAATTGTTAGTTATCTTACAGCTGATTCCTTTTTTCTTCCTTCTAATGTAGAAAGATGCTGTGTCTAAATGTTTTCTTTTCTCCGAAAGATGCATTTTGTTAGATTAGCTGAATATTTACACTCAGGTCTTGGGAAAAGGTTTAATTTTTTTCAACTGGATGTTGCCTCTTCCTGACATTTGTATGTTAGCAAGTTGGAGGACAATGAAAGTTTGAAAATTGAGATAATACATATTTTACTAAAGAGATGATAATAGTTACAATTTACTTTTTAAAAATTTTCTTCATCGCTTAGTCAGTGTTGTTTATAAAGAAATTCTTTTTTTTTCCCCATAATGTTTTACTCATTAATGCGTTCTTTCCTTGTGATGTTTCTAGACTTCCAATCCTATTGACGTTGCAGCCCGACCTGGAACCGTCCCGCATACCCTTCTACAGAAGGATCCACGGGTCTGTAGGAAATGTTTGTATTTCACTAAAGTAAAGCTATTGCTCCTGAAAATCTTGAATGCAAGAGCTGTCATCTTCGATATGCCTGGATTAACATCTTAGAACTGAGGCTTAGCCTGAACTATTGAAGTCAATGAGAACTTCAGTGATTGTACAAGAATAATTTAGATCTTGATCCTCACTTGTGTTTATCACTAGAAAAAGCAAATAGAGTCTGTGCRATGGAGGAATGCCTTCCTTTCTCCCTAAAACCTCAGGGGTAAAGGAATAAAGTCCAAATCAACTTTGAAATGTACAAACCTCTTTGAGATCTATGTTAATACTCTGTAGTTCTTTTTAATGTGCGTAATGACAGTTATTCCCTTGGTTACTGTATTATTGATTGCACCAGTGCAATATGGATGCACTTTATTGATCATCTGGTGGCACTGTATTTTTAAGTTCTAGTGTAGGTGAAGAGAATTTATTGTCTCAGCACTTCATCTTTTAGCCTTTTTCTGTTCTTTGTGATTATCACAGGGTCGGTTTTGTCTTTGAATTAATACACATTGGTTGCAATAAGGAGGATCATATTTTTAGAAGAACTCTCTGACAAAAACGATGGGGTGCTCTCCTAAAAAATCCATGGCTTCATTTTGCAATATGACTCAACTTTAAAGTAGGGCAGCACTATTTTCTTTATGTTGTGCCACGTCCCAGTAGTTTTGTTTGAGTTGGTGGCGAAGTCTGTTCGTGTCATCTAACAGAAGATAGGCTCCCTCCATTAAGTCATTTAGCTTTATGCTTCCTTTCACCTACTAGTGTAGTTTTGATTGTTTGAAGGTAATGTAATGTGCCGTCACTGAGGCTGCGAAGAACCTCTTAYGGCTGTAAATCTCCTTCTCCTTTCAGTACTGCATTTTAAAAAAGAGCATCCAAGCAAATCAGAAATACCAAATGAATTGAATTGATTTTCCACTATTAATTGTTGAAGTATGAGCAAAAGAAGAGAATAAATAATAACCTACCAGAAAAAACCTAGACCATTTGAAAAATAATAATGAGAAAATTGCTTTTTATATGGACACTATTTATCAACATCTGTTCCAGTGTGAAAGATATTTCAGTCTAAGCCAATCACCGACAGAGAAATCGTCAGRAAAGCAATCAGTCAGCATTACGTTTTTATATGTATGGGTAGAGCACCTAATGGCATGTTCACTGAGCAGACGCAGTCTCTGGTTTGTGGTGGCCTGTCCAAAACACCGCTTCGACTCGTTCCAGCCCAGTTCCTGTTGAAGTGTGTGAATCCGGGGCCCTGTCCACGGCCCGGGCTTCTTGTGAGCCACGCGGCTTTGAAAGATTAGAGTAGAAGTTTGCCCAAAGGATAGGTCTGCGTTTTTCTTCAGATTAGTTAACCAGCCATTTTTGTAGCATTAAATCAACAAATTAATGCTGATGCCAGAGGATAAAACGCTCTGTGTGAGGCTTGTTTCGTTGCTTGTCAACACTTAGGTACAACAGTCATGGGGGGAGGGAGCCCGGCTCTACCACGGAGGCTAAGGCCTAATTATTATCTGAAAGGGCTTCATTTGAAAGTAAAATGATAACATTTTAATTTCATCTCTTAATGAAGCAATACAAATTTGTTAATTAGCACAATTGTTTGAGTGACAGGCATGTAACCAAGCTGTCATTTCTTCTTCACAGTTGACAGATCCGTTCAGGCCCATGTTGAGGGTAAGAGACCTTCTCGTGTTACAGTTTGTCAAGCTTGTCTTAGTCTCCACCAGGTTAAAGAGGCAGACTAATTATAAAGAGATGCCATGTTTTTTCTCGGGTATTTTGCACTCTGTGTGTTACTCAGCGTGGTCAGTCCTTTGCATGTGTCTTGTGGTCACTTGAGAAAAATGCAGAATTTTAAAATTGGAACTTGTGTGTTCTTCTCATGCAACCCACTGCCACGATGAATTCTAGCAGTTAAACACTGATAATCCTTCTATTGCCCTTGTTCACAAGGTTTCCTGAGCCAAATCCTGCAGACCTGCTTCTCTCTTGCTATTTCATTGCAGACTGAAGGATTTTGCTTTGTATTGTTTATTGCATGTTGTCAGTGGTATTCAGTATGGTGCTGCCTACTCAACTATCTTACTGTCAAATTTACACAGACGATCCAGTCCAAACACAGAATGTCTTAGAAATACGGATTAAAAGATCCAGTTTTACAGCAATTCTAAAGGTTTTTTTGTTAATTTTTCCAAGTATTGGGGGAGGTCTAGATTTTGATCATAGCAACCWAATGAATTCATTAAATGATCAGCGTGCCCGATCACAGTGAATAAGCAAAAGGCTTGAATTTAGATATTGTGTGTGTGTCTACATGTAAGATTGGTTTTATTTTTGATTGTGGTTTTAATGGTTGGTTGATATATATTTTTCAACAGAAAGCAGAGCCTAGGCACCAGTTTGTGCAGCATTTAGGGTATCAGTAGCTTGAGGAGCTCTTTGCATTCCTGAGGCCATTTTTAAGCATATGCAGGAATCATTAATTGTGTAGTTAACTATGGATAGGCACCTAATTAACAGGATTGGGGACAGTTTGTCCTGTATGAGTCCTTTCCAGACACGATTTCCAGGTGTTCTGAACTGAGTACAAAATCAACAAAAAAGCCGGATAGCACTCTCTGGCTCTTTCCTCTGTMTCTCCTCCTCATGATTTAAAGCACGGTGACAGGAGGAATGCAAAGAACCAGTTTAAGCTGTTTCACCTTCCCAGAGGGAGTGTGTTGATGGACTTCCCATTTTTCCAGTATACTCTTCAGCGAAAGATTTGGAGGTACAGACCAATAATTACATGAGRGAGTCAGATTCATTCTGAAAATCAGCTTGATCTTAAGTTCTTTTATTTCTCTAGGCAGAAAGTCTAGTCTTGGAAAAGTTACAGTTTCAGAAATGAGCTTCACATATAGTTGTGAAGCAGTCTGTCTATTCAGATAAGCTGCTAATCAGTATGTGATTGCCGCATCAGAAGCTGCATTTGCAGTCAGTGGCGTCGGAAGATGGCAAGAGTGCATAGAACTCTTGGCGCTGGAGTATGGGTTCCTTTGAAGGGGAAGGTGACCACTAGCATTCCTGGATATCTAGAAAAACTTCTAATCAGGGGACAAAATCTGTGTGTGTTCCCCAGGAGGACAGAGGAAGAGGGCAACAGAGGGTGTCCCTTTGTTTTAGGCTGGCCTGATGTGGAGAGTCCCCTACCCCAAAACAGACAGAGCTAAGAGCCAGCAAAMCCAATTCGTTTGCCATTTTCTCAGTCCTCAGCCCATGCTTGCTTGGGAATTGGAGCAGCCGGAGCAGAGAGTGTGGTTTGGCCTCCCCAGAGGCCACATGGGCTGGAGACATCAGCTGAAACCATCCAGAGCAAGCCCCAAACATTGGGGAGGAACCAGCTAGTGGAAGCCAGTTCCTTTCTAGCCTCTCCTGGGATGCAGCAGAGAGCTGTCCTGGAGTGTTTTTTTCTGAAAAGTGGCCCACCTCTGATAAGATCTGAGTAGAATTCCCATTATTTTTCAAAGGAAAGCATCTAATTAACAGCATTTGTTGCCTGTAAATAAGAGTAAAGCATTGCAGGTCTTTTGAAAGTTACTGATTGATGTCATGTCTCTGTTTTTCCAGAAACCTGGAAAGTGGTGCGCTATGCATGTTCACATCGCCTGGCAGATATACCATCACCAACAGAAAGTCAAGGTCAGTCCTTCTGGCACACACGCATTTGAGATAAGTTGCACATTGCAAACCACCGAGAGGAAGAAGTTGCCTGTCACTGTTAGCAGTTCTATGTCATGGATAATGCCTTCTTAAATAACTGTTCGTGGCATTATATCATAACCTGCCATTTTGTCCTGATGGTGTACCTGAATTAAAAAATGAAAGGTGGTGTCTCAAGGGAATGCCTGTGATGCTAGGGAACAAGGATTCCAGTTCTTCAATGATAACCAGTTTGTAGCTAGAAAGAGCTAAATGGATGTGCCTGTGTGCTACTGCATTTCTTTTATGTATGGATGAGGACAGGAGCATATCGAGATTAAATTTTCTTAAGTGATCCAAGGAAGCTAGCCTAGGTCTCCCATTCCTCTTACAAATGCTCCAGGATATAAGGCCGCACAAGGAGAGTTCTGCTGTTCCTACTATGTTTTATCCAACATGATTGCATGGGCTACCATCAAGTCTTTTTTCACAACCTATTTTAAAGCTGGAAGTTGGCACCTCTGTGTAGCTGGGATGGTCAGGCAGACACAGCATATCAGATATTAGTGTTGTCCAAACAGTATCTCATTGCACTGAAGGTAAAGGGGTAGAATTAATTTCTTTGTTACACACACTTCAGGATTTTTGTTACTCACTATACATTTTCAGGTGATGTCTGTAATGCAATGTTGCTATTACAGTAGCCCAAAAACGGTCATGGCCAATTTGGGCTCTCCTGAAGCAGATGTCATAGAGAAACAAGTAATTTATTCATTTAATAATTARAGTAATTTCCTTTGTTACTGTAACTATATTTTTTGTTGCACATGGGCTTTGCAAAGGTTTTTCTTGTTAAAATATTTTCACTATACTTGTCACAGAAAAATTCTGTGTTACTCCTGAAGTTCTTARCTAGTTAAGACTCCTGAGAGGTTGGTGTTCTCTCCTGTTCGTATTTCTGCTTCAGGAGTTAGTAGCTTGTGTTAGAAAGTAAGATTAACAAGGAGTCTAAAGCATTTTGCAGTCTGTGTATCCAAGTGAATTGTGTAAGACAGGGCTATACGAATATGAAGATGTTGAACRGGTACTAAAACCTGCAGCTAATAGAATTTAAAAATAACCCTTTTAAACAAGGTTGACAGGTTAATTTGCTTCTGTAGACATATCTCTCATCTCTGCTTTCTTATGTTTCCCCTGCTAGTGATCTTCATTCATCTTCCCATTATCAAAAAAGACAAGATTATAGACCTAGAGAGTTATATGTCCTTTTTTTTATTTTATTGAAAAGGTATTTTCTAGAAATGAAATTATTATTCCCATGTTATCTACATACTTTGAATCTTCTTTGATTTGATATTCAGAGAGAGGTCATACTGATGTATTTGTAACTCATAGTAAATGCCATTTTCATGCTGCCATTTCTTTTGCCTAATACTTTTCTATCCTTTCGTGTTTTTTTTTTAAAAAAAAGGATAATGCCCAGAAATACAGAAAAGGATGTTACTTGACTTTTTGAGGCTGCAGATGATAACAATTTCAAAAAYAATTGGGATATGTATTTCATTCCTTGAGTTCAGTCAGAAAGTTAAGTAYGGTCTGTGGTCAGTAAGCTAAGTAGGATTACGTCCGTGTGGGTTGTCAGATTCCCGTGCGGCAGCAAAGTCCTCTCCTCYGTATGCAACCTGAAAGTGTGAAATCTCTGCGGCTTAAAGCTCGTACTGGATGCCTTCTCCTACTAGCCCAAGCTTGCGAGGGTGTCCTTACTTTCTCTGCACAAGCAGAATAGGCTACCTTTGCATGACTACACAGCAGGGAGTAAAATGTATTTACTCAGAGATTTCAAATTTGCCTGCAATGCCACCAAGCTGCTTGCAAGGRCTGGAAGAGGTGGTAACTACCCAGCCTGCTAGTAGCTGCTTGCAGAGGACAACAGAGGGCACTGAAGAAGCAGACCTGAAAAGAAGCTTCAAAACACAACCCTTCTGACCCTGGGAAAAATTGTGTGCAGCTGTAGATGCTGTTTGCCTGCCCGAACCCTGCACCAAGATTTGTGTAACCTGTCTGAACACCCAGGGAATTCCTCAGATGCAGGCAGGGTCAAACACAGTTTCTGGGCGCAAAGAAGTTTTCCTCTGCTGCTTAGACTGACCAGCATATTCCTGTTAGGACTTGGATTCAAGAGGGAATTTATGCATCATAACTGGCCCTCTCTCTTTTAGGAAAGGGCTTATGGCCTTATTTAACGTGCCGTGAAATTAGTGCAGACATTTGCATTGATTTTAGTGGGCCTAGAATTAAGGTGTTACACATTTGCTGGKCTTGCAAGACATTCATAAGGATTATCACAAAGAAGGTTGCTCTCTTGAACATGAAATGGGCATAAAATAAATCTGACCAACTTTCTTTGGTACTATTTTAAGGTAAACTAACATATTCAAAAGTCTTTTAACATGTCCATGATATTCCTGTTCCTCTTGAGACAGGGGATTTCTTTGTTATTAGGACAATACTGTTCATATGGCTGCAATTAAAGGTTTGGTTGGCTTTTACTCTAAGTAATGCTCGTCAGAGGTTTTTAACATGGTTCTTTTTAAAAAAAAATAGAGTTCATAGCATAAAAGATCTAGTATAGAGGCTTCGACTGAGGTATTTGTATTTTTTGAAGTTTCTTTAATTATTCAAGCGTTACTGGATTACTTAGGATGCGCCCTGAAGGGTTACTTAGGAGATGCCCTTAACTTGGGCATCTTTTATAGTTCAGTATTTTTTGAAGGCTGTTATCTAAAAACGTTGAAAAAGCCCTTTTTATTGTTCTTTTTTTTTGGTTCTCATAGCGACATAGGCATGTTATTAGCACTTGAAAAACAGCTACTAGGCATGCACATTAACTTGATCATAACTTTTTAATATGCATATTTATATCATTGTAATAGTCTGTTACTCTGAGCTGGCACAGTATTAAATATTGATTTATAAAGCGTAACATGCTCCAGAATTACTGTTAAGATCTACTGATTCAAGTTACACGTTTGTAAATCCTTTCAACTGACCTGCACAATTAATCAGCAATCTGTGTTTAGGGAGTTCTGACAGCATAGGTAATTGGGAATTTGGTTTTCTTCTTCATTCTATAAAACTATTGAAGTAGGGACCACTGAAGTGAGTATATGTCGCAAAGAAGAGCCCATCCTTCATCCACCTCTTATTTTCGGTACAGCCACCTCAGCAGAAGTATCTTAAAAAAGAAAGTCTGCTCATTCTAATACCATCGAAATATAGAGGGCAACACGCAGTGCTTTGAATTTGAAAGGCAAGCAGTCAAAGTGGGACTCCAGTTCTATAGACAGTAATACATGCCATCTGTAATTTGATTYATTTTAGTCCCTAGCTTGCTCAGTTACTGTCTGAGAGGCACCAAAAGAGAGAGTACATCAAGCGTTTCTTGATTGTGGCTTCACATTTAAGTTTAACGTTTCTAGTGTCTGTCGACTTGACGTTGTCTTAACTTTCTAGCAAGTGTTTCCTGTTGTTGAAAGAGGGTCACCTACAGTGATGCGTGCTAGCCGTTGATGCTTTCGCCCTGCTTTTAACATGCCTGCCCATGCTGGATTAGGTCCAGATTAACATTTCTTTTTGGCTTTGCTTTTCTTATTATTTTAAAACAGACCTATGCTAATGGCTAAACACGTGTTGAAAGCCTCTTTGAAGATGTTTATGGTTATTCTTAAAGTTAGGTTTGTGCTGAAATACTTTGCTCCAAAGGGATGGGTGTGAGCACACGTGAAGACACTTTGCTGAACCATACTAGAAACATCCATCAGGAGCCCGAGATTTTCTCTGTCTGTCTCAGATTCTCCCTTCCAGGAGAACAGCTGTGCATCTATGTCCAGGGGCCACAGAATTAACATTGTTGTTAAAACATCAGTTAGCATGAATAAATTGCTATACTTCCATGATTCTGAAAGTGCCTTCTGCTATTATCTTTTAGGACAGTCTCTTCCAAATTCTGTTTTTGTATTTCAGAAACAGATGCAGTCTGATCCACACAAGCTGGACTTTGGCCTGAARCCTGAATTTCTGAGCAGGCCACCAGGTCCCAGCCTTTTTGGAGCCATCCACCATCCCCATGACCTGGCCCGGCCCTCAACTCTCTTCTCCACAGCCAGTGAGTACTGAGAAGTGAAGTCTCTTTCTTGTAGCRTACACATTAAAATGCTAATCCTTGCTGTTTCTCAGGTGCTTTGGCTTATGAGCTCTCTGCAAAACATGCCAGGGGCTATTAAGTCCATTTGATACATATTTTAAAATGATTCTGTCATTTTAAGCAACCTGCTGAAATGCCGTACATGTTGTAAATGGAGGGACATTTCACACAGCGGTATCTGATGCATCATGGATATGACAGGTCGGACTGTAGATCACGTGTGCTCTTTTTATTCCATACTGAAACATTCCCAGCTCACTTATATTCTGGCTGGGAATTTCTGTTTAGAAAGGTGGCTGTGATTTGCTTAGGATCCTGACCTGAAGAACCCCTGCAACAGAATTTGTCTGCTTGCTGTAGGGCAGTTTCTGCTCACATGAGCCATCATTTAAGAAGTGACAGTCAAGCCCAGAATACAGCGAGTCCCTTTCTGAGTCCTCTGTTAGGAATTCACCACAGTTGCTTTGTTTTGGCAGGTGGGGGTCATCCAGCCGGCACCCCTTTCGGCCCACCACCTCACCACAGCAACTTTCTCAACCCAGCTGCTCACTTAGGTAAGTGCAGTTCCAGAATCCCTCTGTAAGTAACTAACTGCAAATACAACTCAGGAGAAGCATGCAGGTATTTTCTGTCCTTCTTTCTTACCGTGGTCTGCTGTGGCCTCTTACATTGTGAATACCCACTGACCTAACAGCTACCTTGGTTGTTCTTTCCTTACCCAAAGGAAAGTAGGTCCTTAAGATCTTGTGATCTGGCCTTGAATGGCTCAGCTGCTGAAAAACAGAAGATGTGTATTTAAGAAAGGAACCATCCAAGTCCCCAAACATTGCTAGTTCCTTTCCAACTTAGTGATGTTGTAATAAGACATGCTGCCTTGAGGGGCATCAGAGATCAAGACTCTAATTCGATTTTATACTTTGCATAGGGAAGGATTTGGGTGGGTCACTGAACTGACACAGCAAACTCATGATGTAGGTTTATCATTCTGCACAAGACAGCCATGTAGCTGCCCGTAATGCTAGATTTTCCCTTCCTCTTTGTGTTAATATTTGTCAGCAGTTGTTTCATCAAAATCATTAGACTTCTCCAATGTAAAGTGGGAAAAGAATTTGTTTCATACAACTTTCCTGCCAGATCAGATTAGCCACCTATATTCTATACAGCTTAGCTACTGAAAAAAAGAAAAAAGATTCCGTCGTTTTTCAGAGTTCGTACTAGTTTTTCTTACAATATTAGCYGTAAGTATCAAGAGCATTACAAAATGTTCAGGTAACCATGACATATCAATAGAATAAGACATTTTACTTATATCGTGACTACTGTTTAGGAGACATGACTGAGGCATGGCCTAAAGGTGTTCTGTGCAGAATTGCCAGAGTTAATAGTAGCAGAGCCTTGCTAGCCAGGGACATCTCCTGAGAAAAGCCACGGATGGGATTGGAATGAATTAGAAGTGGAAGTGAATAAAAGGGAATACAAATGGAGATGGTTGCAAGTTTTAAATGAATTGTCTACTTTTGCTGCAGTGTAGTCCTTAACATCTTGTTTTTGCTTGAAGTCCTTTTCTTCTCCTCTCCAGTAAGCTGATCCCATGCATACCAGCATTAAAAAAAAAAGAGAAATATTTTTGTCTTTTAATTTCCCAACCCCTCCCAAGCACAACTGTGTTCTGGGAGGACGAGGTCCAGCTACTGATCAACGTGGACCGAGCTTTCATGCAGACATAATGCAGCTGGATAATGCACTAATGCTTTATCACAATTACCAACGTGTCAGCCAGCTTCAACTGTTTCCATTGGTTTTCAGAGCCTTTCAATCGACCAGCTTCGTTCAGCGGTCTCACTGCAGTGGGTAGTAATGCCTTCGGGGGACTTGGGAACCCAACAGTTAGTGAGTAACCTCTTTGCTTATGAATTCTTGTTTGCTGTGTAATTCAGGATATTGAGTGACGGTGACTGTTTGCTGTCTTTTTACCGGTTGCTTAGATCGCGCACTTGTAAGGGACAGGAATTTGAAAAGCAGCCTTTTTTCTTTTAAATAGCAACATATTTTAGTCATCAGTAAAGTATTTTCTATTAGTTCCTTATAGTTTGGGTTCAAACTACTGCTAAATGTCACCGTTATATTCTTCAGTCCAAAAAGTAAAAGAATATAGAACCCACGAGTTTAAAGGAGTTTGTAAAATCCTCATGGTTTTGTTGCATGGTCAAAAGTAGTTAATGTGCCCTGCTTATCTGTAATCCCTAGCTGTGGATGGGAACATTTTTTTTTCCTTTCTCACCAATAATTCAGGACATGTGCCTGGAAAAGATCACTAACCTGCATTTATTTGTCCAGGACCATCAAYATTTCTCTAGATTTGGCCAGTCACAAAAGACCATTCTCTTAAAAATCACTGTCTTTCTCCATACTTCAAATCTGGCATGATTTTGGTCACATTGTTTTACTTTGGTTCAGGGTCAAATGCAATAAGTTCCATTATTTATAATCAGTATAATGATCATTTCCTGGTGTCTTCAAAATATTTGGAATAAGGGTAATTGCAGTGTTATTCTAATACTTCATCCCTTGTCAATTTTATCCACAGAATTTCCCTTTCCAATTAAAACAGATGCCTGCCCATTTTTAGGAATGAGACCCTCTAATGAATCTCTGTTAATTTCCTTTCCTTTTCCAGCTCCCAATAATATGTATTCATTTTAACTCTGAGTGCTGTAAAAGTTTTTTTGGTAAGTACCTTCACTAGAGCATACCTTTTTCCTAAACCTTTTTGTTTTCCACTTCACCATTTCAGCACCCAACTCAATGTTCGGCCACAAGGATGGCCCCAGTATGCAGAGCTTTAGCAACCCTCACGAGCCCTGGAACCGGCTGCACCGAACTCCTCCTTCGTTCCCGACCCCTCCGCCCTGGCTGAAGCCAGGAGAGCTGGAGCGCAGTTCATCTGCTGCAGCTCATGACAGAGATAGAGATGTAGATAAACGAGACTCATCTGTTAGTAAAGATGACAAAGAAAGGTACGAAAGAACACTTCCAAGAATTGTCTAGTTCAAAGCGTGGGGCTCTGTTCCGCTTTTAACCCTTCCCAGCCTGGCACATTGTTAAACCAGAGCTTTGGTAGAGGAGCACCTGCAGAGCTAACACAATCCTTGCCTATGACACTAGGCTGGCAATACGGAAGACAGAGATTTCTAACTCAGGTGTTCCCTGCTACATCTGTTTCTCTTCTCACTTCCACCACAGCTCATCAGAAGTAGCTTTGCTGGAGTAGAGTTCAGCTAGTGTCAAGCGGGAAGAGAATCAGACCCATACGATCTATTGCCTTGTGGGTCACATTTTCATAGGTCTTTTGAAGACTTAACATGTAGATAGGTGCCTGACAGGATGAAAAAAGTACTATAAATCCTATCAGACACATATCTGCACCTTTGAATACTTAAACACCTTTGCAAATCTGACCCTATCTGTAAAATAAATCCACCCCCCACAAATGGACTGACCAGAGGGAACACTGCTAAAGTTGTTAAATTGCAACACTAGRAAATGCACCGCAGTGGTATGTCATGTTCCAGTACTACAGTAAGTTTCAGTGGCTGCAGATCATTAAATCAGCCTTATGTCGTCTCAAGAAAGCCGCATGCACACATGCACTGCTGTTACACACCTCTAAGCATAGCTTTTATTCAGTGTTTTACATGGACTTGCACTCTAGCATGTCCAGGCTGGGAAGGGTTAATGAAAAGTAAAATCTGGTCATATTTTTTTTGTCAGGACTGTTCCCATTATACAGTTAACTCAGTAACAATTCCTCTTAACATTTAAGTACCAAATTATAAGAATTTGCCATTCAGCAAGTGTCATGCCTTCCTTGGAAAAATGTAGAGAGGCTGATTTCAGCTTTTTCAGTTGTGGCTTAATGGCTTTCCTGTTAAGTTTGCACATTATTTTGCTATATAATGGCTATTTGTTTCTAATTTTTCAACAAAAAAGAATATTTAGGAGATGTGCTTTTCTGACTTCTCTGTCACTAACACAAATATACGCATTAGTAGCCTTTTCTGAAAGAAGTTATGCTAACACATTAGATATTCTAAAAATACATTTAAGAGCTTTTCGACATTATTGTAAAATGTGAAGAGCAAGTCAAACTACAGATCTTTTCACCTACATTTTCCATTTGGAATATTTTCTGTTTGGTAGCATAGCTTCATTATTTTCATGTCTGATTTTAATGCTTCAAAATAAATTGCTGTTACAAATTGGGGATTCTGTCCTGCGAAATGCTTAAGCATGTGAGTAACTTTACTGGCTTGAATGGCAAAGCTTTTTTGTTACTAGTAATATGGGTAGGCTGTAGAATTATGTGATTATTTCAGTTGCTGTTTTGTTGTTTTGTTATGAAGTGTTCCTGCTGAAGAAAATCCCTTTCAGAAATACATTCCTCGCAAGCTGCTTTGGCATTGCCTGAACTCCATATCATAGCTCAAAACATATATATTTCTAATAATTTGAGAGCTTAAAAAAATGAGCATCATTCATACTTCATATCTCTGCACAATTACAGCTGCCAGTTTAGTACGATCATAATTTTGCTGATCTAGTATTGCTACACATCCATCAACGTGACTTTTCAGGAGTTCTGTTTTGCAGCATGCTCACATTGTTGCTTGTATGAGAAGATGCTGAAAATCATTTCCTGGAAATCTTCTCTCTATGTAGATAATGTCTGCAGTAGCTTGTGAGCCTCTTGTACCTATTCTTCTATCTTCAGTAGCACCTGGCAGCACGAGGATGTAGCCTCACTTTCTATTGAGGTCCTGATCTCAGTTTCCTATTTTAGGCTAATGTGCCCCAAAAGGAAGAACTAGGAACCAGCCCTTTAGTTCTGATATGATCTCATCTCAAAATCATCCTGTCATCAAGGGTCTAACCTCAGTCTGCCCCCAAACTGGGCATCTAGCCAAAAGCCTTCATTTGTCTGTCTTCTGTAATCAGAGGAGAGGCAATTCAGAGGTACGTCTTGGCTTGGCCCATCCCAATCTAAGGCAGGTACCAGTGAGGTGGAGGCATCAGTCGCTCTTCCCTGAGAGCCTGTACAGCCAGGGCACTGTGGTGACTCCCTTTCAGCTCCAGTGAGATATGGGACATCCATCCTAAGGAGTTTAGATAATTCGAAACTAGCATCAGTGAACCTTTCCCAGGTCCAGGATTGGCTGCTGTGCTCTGATACAATCCCTCTTTTCTCTTGGACCATCATTTGCAATGTTTTGTCTTTGTTTTTATTGTTAAAAAATAACAATTATCTATTGACTTCTTAATCAACATAAATGAAGAAAAATATATGTCATAAGATGTCTTGTGCAGTATCTTTCAGAACATATGTAGCAATAATAAGTGAATTTGAGCACATGATCTTAACTTTCAGATTTGGGGAGATTGAGGTTTAGAGCTTTTCGCATATTTACCTAAAGAGCCCATGACAGATTTGAATATAACAAGATGTTAATGATTCCCTCTCTGACCACTGAACTACTGTGTCCTTAAGTGAGCTATATAATAATCAATAGCCCCTTGAGATAATACCATCACTCTAACTGAATAGGGTGGAATTGGCAAAGACAGATGATTATTTTTGTTGCACGTGTTTTTCTTTAATTACAGAAAATGCCCACTATTTTCTCTAAATTTTATGCCTGATTTAAAATATATGMATTACATAGAAAATTGATTAAATATCAGTGAAAAATCTCAGTGAGCTCCCCTAGAGAAATAAAACAATTAAGGGTGCCTTCTAAACTAGTCCCACAAGCAAAATAAATAAAAAAACRGTATTGCAGAGCCCACATGCCATGCTTTTTCTGGAAAGTAAGACAATTAAGTCTTCATGTTGAGAAGCATTCGCTGGAGTGCCTTGATACAGTCTCACTGTGTCCAAATCTGGAAGCTGTTAGATCAAATTCCATCAGCATTTGGTGGAGAGCAAGAGGAGTGAAATTAGATCCAGGATGCAAAGTCCAGACTGTTTAGAGCACAGTCAATCAAAGCAGAGCTTGATACCAAGGAGTTAATTGGTAGTCAGTGCAGACTAGGCAGTACTGATATATCARAAGCTCCAACTTATAAACATTTTCTAACAAACAGTTGCATTCTGGAGTCTCTGAAGTCTTCCTGAGAGCCTCAGCRGTGACCCATAAAAAGACATTTTCAACAATTAACCCTAGACACAGCAAAAGCAGAGATGCTTTTCATGAGGCTCTTATACGAGAGTTTCCCATTTCAAAGATATTTTTTGAGCAGTTACTGCAGTTTCACTTTCCAAAAATACCTGCAGCTTACAGGTAGAAACCTTATGCAGGGCAGCTCATTAGCAAAGAAAKAGGTAGGAAACGCTATACAGGTGAAAGGGCAAGGAGCACTTTAAAGTCATTATCAGTCAGAGTTGCCTTTCAGCCAACCARCATCACTCATCTTGTCTAGAATGACTTTCAACCTACTGGCCTCATCCAGGTGTGTTCAGGTTACACATTCCTAAGCAGAAACTGCAGAAAAACATGTAAACTGGAACTGGTTTRGGACTTCAGACTACCTTGCTGCTTATCCCTCGCTTTAGCATTGAACAGCATGGTGTCCATCATCTGTCATGGAAAAGAATTCCCATGCCCAGAAGATGGCATGTGTGCAACATTGAAATACCTGTGGATGTCATTATGGAGAGACTCCAAATCACCACTGAATTTAGGAACCTTTAGGATTTGAGGACTGCCACTGAGATCAACTGAAGTTAGTGAGAGGTGAAAATCACTGGATYTGAGGAATCGTTTTTACGTTTGTGAATTGGACTCATGAGAAATAGCAAAGCWGTTCTATTTACTGTTGCCAGCAACTGTGCCCATAACAACAATTCCTTTCAACAATGCTTCCTAAAGATGGTTGATATAGGATCCATTCAGATATTTAGTTGTTGTCTGCTGCCAGGAGATCATTCACTAACCTATTCTGCAGCATAAGTAGGTTTGAAAGATCAGATTGGAAAGAATTCAGACTATACTGAGACTTCTTGTTAGTGACAGGGAGTGCCAGATGCATGGGCCCCGTCGCTTCTCTGCCTGCTCTGCCTCAAAAATGAAAATTGAGTTGGTACTCAGAGAAGCAAAAGACTCCAAAGAGATGATGTTTTKAGAGCCAGCAGAATGATTGGTATATAGGGTAGATTTGTCTCTGTCCAGAAAATCAACACATGGTCTGTGCATTATGGCTGCCTCAGTTACAACCTCTGCACTGAGGCTCATTTCACACACCTGTTTTGGGAGAGAGAGGTTCTCACCATCAGTAGTAGTGTCCTGAGAGGTATTTTATTTTCAAGCACTTTTCAATTTTAGGAAGTAAATTGAATTGTGAGAAGTAAATTGAAAAGAAGGAGCTGGAAGAATGAAGACAATATAGATAAGAAATTAGTAATGTATATAGATTTAAAAATAAAAAAAAAGCAATTGAACAAAATGTTGTTCATTTTTCCCAATGTATTCTTAATAGAAGAAGTGGGTAAAATCATATTAACTTTGTAATTTGGATTTAATTGCTTTATCTTTTAGGATGAAGTTAGCCTCCTTTTAGTTTTCTCTGTTCTCTTCCAAACAGTTAAGGCTGTTTTCTTAAAAATAYGAGTATTAGAGCTAGTTCCTTGGGACCTTTCTGTTGACTTCAGTGTTTGGAATCTCAATCAGCTTATTCACAAAGCAGCTTCAGGGAACTTCCTTCTCCTACCATGAAACACTAGAACAGGCCTAGTTTAGAGATGGGATGTTCTTCTGGTGTTTCGGGTATGCAAAAAGAACARTGCATTAAACGGTGCATGTTATTAGGCTTTCTGCAAAATGAGTAGAAAGCCAGACACCCTAGATGCTTTGTTTTATTYGTAGAGTTTCTCAAGCCTTAATGTTTACACTTCTCTTTCTTCTAGGGAGAGCATTGAGAAAAGACACTCCAGCCATCCTTCGCCAGCACCTATCCATCCAGTAAACTCCCTCGGACATAATCGCAGCTCAAATGAGCAGATCAGGAGCCATCTGAATCCCGAGGTTCGAGARAAAGAGAAACCCAAAGAACGAGAGAGGGATCACTCCGAATCYCGGAAAGAAATTAATGTTGAAGAGCACAAGGTGAAGGACAACTATATTTCAGAGAARGAAGGCCTGAGCCACGAAAGCCGCGTGGTGGAAGAGTCTAAGCAAATGTCCAGGGTTCCTTCACCCTATGCTAGGCCCCCCGTTGTGGAGAGTACCAGGCCTAACAGTACTTCAAACCGTGAGGCCGAGAGGAAGAATGAGCCAGCGTACGATAATCCGAAGAAAAGCAATGAAGTCAAAGTGAAGGAGGAGCGAAAGGAAGATCATGATGTTCAACCTGAGGGGCCTCAGACTCATAGGTCATCTGATCAGCCACCGCCTATATCTACATCTAATGTCCATCCAAGTCCTTTAGTGTCTATGCCCATGACTGTAGGTGTAACTGGTATACATCACATGAACAGCATCAGTGGCCTGGATAGGACTCGCATGATGACCCCTTTTATGGGAATTAGCCCAATTCCTGGTGGAGAACGTTTCCCCTATCCTTCTTTCCACTGGGATCCAATGAGAGATCCCTTAAGAGATCCTTACAGAGAGCTGGATATTCATCGGAGAGACCCCCTGGGTAGAGACTTTTTGCTAAGAAATGACCCCCTTCATCGTCTTTCTACACCAAGRTTATATGAAGCCGACAGGTCGTTCAGGGATCGGGAACCTCACGACTACAATCACCACCACCACCACCACCACCCTCTCTCTGTTGACCCTCGACGTGAGCATGAGAGAGGCAACCACCTGGATGATAGGGAACGGTTGCACATGCTCAGAGAAGACTATGAACATGCACGCCTGCACTCAGTTCACCCTGCCGCCTTGGATGGGCACCTGCCTCACCCAAGCCTAATCACACCAGGACTTCCGAGCATGCACTACCCCAGAGTCAGTCCCCCRACGGGACACCAGAATGGCATCCTCAATAAAACTCCCCCTACAGCAGCTCTCAGTGCCCCTCCACCTCTTATTTCTACTCTGGGACCTCGGCCTGGGTCTCCCAGGAGGACTACTCCTCTGTCAACAGAAATGAGAGAGAGGCCTCCCTCTCACACCCTCAAGGACATTGAAGCTCGATAAACAGAGTGAAACTAAATCAAAACCATACAAAGAGGGACAGAACATTGTAAATGAACATAATATAAAGACCTTCTTACTAGTCATTGATACAGACTGGGGATGTGACCCACTGTACCATATGTATAGACCTGAGTGCAAAGATTTTGAAATGTTTTTTTTGTATATTATATGTGGAAATTTTCCAGATCTTTTAGCCAAGTCCATATGTTCCTCGTGTCTCCTACTCTATTTTATTTCTAGTTTAAGATTTCAAAATTTGAACTGAAGAACAAGACATTAATCTGAATGATTTAACTAGAAACACACCACCACCAATGACAACCGTACAAAGCTCTTTCAGACCAGAAGTGAAGACAATTGTAGATATTTATGTAAAAAGATTGCTTCATGGGTTAATGGTTCATATATGCAAAAAGGGTAAGATGAAAGCTTTACTTTGTACAAATGTAAATAGATAAAATTAAGTAACATAATACATTAATACTTCTTAAACTGTGCTATTTGCGAACTTAATATTGATCAACACAGTCTGCTTATGCTGTGTTACATATATTGTTATAGACAGCTAAACCCCTTCAACTATGCAATGAATTTTAAGGCTTTTCACAAAAGCCTKTATAACTCAAAGGAGCCTTTTCAACACACAACATAATTAAAGTCATATTTTCCCTGAACAAGCTCATCTGTAATAGAAACCTCTTTCTCTTGCTTGTTTTGGCGAAGAAACAACCCATTAGAAGTGTAAGTTTTCTGTCTGAACCCCCGCATCAAGATGCTGATGTTACTGTAGCTCATGTATTCCTTAGAACTCGTCGGCTTAGCAAACTGTAATCACCAATACTGTAGTCACGACATACGGTTTTTCAGTCACATGAATCTGGGTTATACAGAGGAATAATCAAATGCTGGATATTTTCCAGAACTTTTGTCACCTAACGTGTCAAGTTTATTTTTGGAAGAACATCTGGTTATAGCCATTCATGTCTGTTTTTATCGTCAGTGTGTCATTTTTATCTGTACACACACTTTTTTTTTGTTAAGTGATTTTAGCTACGTTGAAACAAATCCTACAAGAAAGCTAGTTCTTTTCTAAATGATGGATATGTTTTCTTTGTGGATCAGTAGTTTAATTAATGAACTCCAATGCAGATTTCATAATGCAATTTATTGTATTTTGGTTGGTAATAAAGTCTGTGAATAGTTAACAGGTCAGCCTTGTTGTTCCCTAATCATAGAAGACATGAAACAACACGAAGAACACCATCCTTTTTAAAAAATATGCATCGATCTTCTAAAAATCTCTGTCTTTTCATAACACMCTTTTTTATAATGCGTTACATTTCTTGTCTAAATATTTGGAGAGAATATGACTTTATCAGAGAGAATTCAATATCTTGTCTACTGGACTGTAAAATATATGTATGAAATAAAATTAGTTCCATTGGTCTTCTAGTGTATTAAAGTGCTATCTGCAGTGTTTTTTTTTTTTTTTTTTTAAGAACAAAAGGAAAAATACAAAAAAACCCCAACCCTGAAGACTATGTACACTGGAACCGTAGTGGTAGCTTTCAGTATTGTAAAGAGATTGTTATATACAAACCTTTTTGCTGTTTATCCTGTATGTAATAAAGTCCTTTCTAGATCCTATGTGAAAAGAAAAGTGAAGCGGCTCTCAATCTTCAGCATGTTTCCTCATCAGCGAAGACTTGTGTAATGTAAATTGTGCCATGTTATTAAAAAATGTGAACTAAACTGCTAGGTGCTTCTTTGTGTGGAGTACCCCATCGCTGCTATGGGGAAGAATTCCTACTTTTCCCCCAAGAATGGGTTTTTGTTTAGTGGAAATAGCCATTAAAAAAGGAAATGACAAACTTTTATAAGCCATCCTGTAAAAATAATTATAATCATAAGGAATAAAGGAAGAAAAAGGAGACCAGATCCTTGGCTTGTCCAGATTCTCCAAGATAAATAATACCCTWTTTCCATTAGATTTCAATTAAGTGACCAATTGGTCTTTCAGGTTACGCCTGTACCGCAGTACCTGGCTGTCTGCAAGCCCTTCCTGTGAATTGGTGCGGTTCCCACAAGCCARTTGCATTTTTACCGGTTCACATGAGCTAAGGATTTGGCTCTCAATTACTATGACCAATCTGTAYATAACTGATTGAAGACATTGATACATAGGGTATTCTTTTTAATTTGTGCATAAATATATTCTTTTTTGCAAGTCATTCAGTTCTTCATAATACTGCATTCATGATGTCCTTTTCCAGAAAAAAAAAAATGCTCCTCTTTGATGCATGATTTCCAGATCTTTTTTAGCTTTTGCAGATTATAAGCTTTTCGCAAACACTTCAGAAGCTTTTCTCCAAGTTACTTTGGTAGAAGCAATTTGAGATACTGAAATTTACCTTTTTGTGCAAGACTTACTTAGGAAAGCTTGCTTCTCCCTCAGTGGCTTGGTTTTGGGGAGCAATTAAATGTTTGCAGCCATCTATTCAAGCTGTTTGGTTTTGCTTCTCTTGCCACTCCTCCAGCATTTCTGTCCAAACTCTACTGTGTTATTCCCATGTAAATCTGGTGAAAGTGAAATGTCTCTGGATTTCAGCCATGTAATTAAGACAAAAGAATGGCCCTGTCATTTTAAAAACATAATTACGTGTGAATTGTGCATATTCTCAGTAGCAACGTTCACGAGTTGCATAATGTACCAAAACAGCTTTCTTCTTACCTTTTGTTTTGCAAGGAACCAGTATCTTGGTCCTTCAGAAACACATCATTAAAAGCCCATTACAGATGGATGTGGAAGAATGAATCCTACTGGAGGACACTTGCACAGATGCAGTGTGAGAGGCCCCACAGTAACGAGGTCTAATGAGAGCATCTTCTTGTAGGCTCATCTCAGAGCATTTTACTATGAGTCCTGAGGGCTTTGTTCGTGTCTTCAGGGGAAAGAAATCTGATACCTGATTGTACAGACTGCGTCTTGTCCTCCCAGTTTCTGAGCGTAGTTCTGCTGATAGTCTTTAATTCCCAATCAAGCCAACGAACACTCAGTCCCAGAGTCCCAGAAAACATTCAGGCATTTGACTCCATTTGAATTCCAATTTAATTTATTCCAATTTTATTTGAATAGCCAATTTAGGTGGTTATACTCCTTTGAAGAGCATCTTCTAAGAGGGCTGAGGCTCACAAGAACATGCCTGAAAGGTATGACAAGAGATGAAACAAGATTTTAATGTTTTAAAACTTCTTCAGGTGCATTACTTTTCTAAAGTTTGACACAGAGACCTGAGCTTGCAGATGTAGACAATTTAATCTTTTTAGCAGGGCTTTTCCATTCAAGACTTAATCTTCTATTTTTAAATCACTTAAGAATATACAAAGCCCAAGCCAAATACTAGGCATAGAAATGAAATGAATCGGAAGGGTATATTCTGTAGAGTGCAAGACATCTGGAACGTAGAAAACCCTGAGCTACAGTGTTGAGGACACACAGGACCTTAGCTTCACGTATCAAAGATCTCCATGCCACTTTCCTCCATTGCAGCTAGCTTTCTGCTTTGCAGCTTCCCATCGCCGGCCGGGATACTGATTTGTGCGGAGGGTGTGTGAAGCACTCATATCATTTGTTCCCTGATAAAGTGTCCGCTTTGTTCCTCGCTTGGTCCATTCTTTTTTTTTAACCTTCTACATTGTTTTCCCTTACTAAYTGCCTAGCTCTAATCTGTGTTTTTGCTATTTATACTTTACTGATAGTGCAATTTTCTCTTGCCTTTTTGACAGTCATGCTTTCTTTAATGGCTTATGACAGCTAACTATTAATAGGCAACAGTAAACACTATAGGTGACTTTTTCTGAGAGCCGTACCTACCTGCCGTATATTTTTGTGCCTTTTCACTTTTGCCTGTGTGAGCTTGTGAAAATAGCATTTGTAGTCCTTGCTGGAATGCAAGACAGGCAAATGGAGGTTGGGGAGGATTTTACTTACAAGTTTTCATTTGCTGTGGCTATGCCTTGTTAAGTAAATACATAGCATGATGCGTGATATTTTTAAACTCTTAACTACTCCTTCACACATGCAGGTGAACTCTGCTGAMAGCCACTTGGAGCACTGGAGCAAGGTAACAAATTGTTAATTATATTCCATTTACAAAGAAGCTGCTTGTTTTGTTTCTCGTAAGAAAGAAGAAAGAATTGTGGTTCCAAAGAGTGGCCAGAGACTCGAATGATAGGGGGTTTTGCTACTCCCGTGGTGACTCTAGGTAAGAGAATTTGCTTCTTTAGACTCCCACTGCCATCGCTGGAGACATACCTGTATCTTCAGAAGGCAATTTGGACCAGCATCCCAGCTTAAATGATCTGAAATTACCCTTTGAAGGTGACTTCCTTACCTCTAGAGGAAGATTAACCTCTAGCTTGAATGGGTTCGGTCAAATCCATAAAAATGACTGGTGGGATTACCTCCTCCCTACAGCCTCTTACCTGTAACCCGGAGATCAGATTTTCGTTCCTTCTTTCGCACAGTGAAGTGTCAAGCGTGGCCGTTCTGTATGTGCCAAACGAAGCCGTGGGGGTGTAGTCTGTTTTTATTAGGTGATTTCCCTACGCCTGGTCCCCTGACTGGGAGCATCTCTTAGTGCTGCTAGAAAACTGAAAAGCCTTTCGTAGTACGAAGAGCAACTCCTGGAAGTGCCTAGCCTGGCGCCGTGTTGCAGGCAAGAGGCTGTAAGTAACAACCAGCAGAGTGTGAAATCATGTAGGCATCCTATGATCTGAGGTGTCCTTTCTGCTGGGGCCATTCCTGGAGACTGTGATCCTTGCATCTGATGTTTCCTCTGCTTTAATAAAAAGACTTAACTATACCATTATCTCCATTTTACSAATGGGAAGAAAGTACAGCTAGGAGCACAAAGCTGAGTCATCAGCACGACTTCTGGAGGGGAAGGGGGCTAGATTTGCTAAAATTATCTCCACAAAACAGTTGGTTTTTTTTACTTGGTTATTTATCAGCAGGATAATTCAAGTACCTCAAGGGTTGACCGGAGTTRATGATAAGGCCTGTGGTCATTCTGGCAGTGATTTACTGAGGGCATATATACCATATTTTACCCCTGTGACTTGTTCAATCATCACAGTCTCTCTGTATTGAAACCCATTCACCTTGTAGCCTTTCTTTGGTTGGATTTACAGTCTGTACCGCAACTGTAAAAACTTACATTTAGCCCTAGGTACCTGGTTGTCCGCCAGCAATACAATTCTCTTTCTTTGTTCCCAGTCCAAAAAAATAATTAAACAAGGACTAAATCAATGCATTAAAAGGAAGCTTTAGCTATCAAATATACAATATTACGATATGACAGTGACATGTGTTGTCCGCTTTGCATCTTTAAAAGTCCTTAACTGGTTTCCATTGAATCAGCTGCARGTTGCCTTTGACACAACAGAGATATTATGTTTAGCATCCAAAGCCTGGAACTAGAATTTAAAAAACAAACAAACAAATAAAAATGCAATTATAAACTTCCTGGGATTTTCAGTAGTCCTGTGTTTGAAGGGCCCCAGTCCATTTGAGGGAAACATGGTGTATTTGGCGCTCCCTGGAGGAGAAAAACCCTCTACGCTGAGCACCACATCCTTGCCCTCCAAAAGGAAAAAAAGTTCTGCCTGGGTTGGTAACAGGACTGGGTTTATTTCAGCCTGTTGGAATAGGCTGCCATTCTTCAGAGACACCACAAGAGGGTAGTTAAAGAGAGACTGAAATATGTGTAGGCCAAGGGGATGGCTGCGCTGCTCCGTGCAAGGTGAATGTAGCCATAAATTAATTTTACGTTAGGCTGATCTTCGARGCGCGCTCTTGTTGCCCTGCATAAAAGACGGAAATCTCAAAGGTGCTGTGGCAGGCAGTGATCAGGCAGACGAWGGAGTGACCTTGCTTTATCTTATTTTAGAGGAGCGAGTACAAGAAGTCYGTACCCAGAGCATTCAGCGAGAGAAAGGGAATCAAATTTTGGGAAGCTGGAAGAAGCTTAAAGCACATAGCACTGCAGCCTCACCACAAAGCACACTGCTTACGTTAAAGGGGAGAAAAATGCTACTCTAGCGCAAGTCGTGTGTATGAGGTTAGCTAGTGTATCTTTTATTCCTGCAAAGCCTCACCTGTTAGTGAGGCCTTTGGTCTGTTTTTCTCTGTTACCTGGCTTTTGAAAGTATTCATCAAGGACTAATGGTAGTCAGCAGTGCATTGTATCATTTGGAGATAAAAAGAAAATTTAAGGTTTAATTAAAAATTAAATTAAATTTCAATAGTTTATGTGATATCAGCAGAGCTGTCTGCTCTTCACGAGCAGAAAATTTGGCCCTCGATTAACCTTGCTCTGCACACAGCCCTGTTCTCCTCTGCCGGCTGCTTTACCACRTCAGCAGAGAGCTACCACATCCCTGCAGCTGTGAAAACCCTCCTGACTCTCAGGYGAGGCTCCTGTCAATGGGGGGAATAGGGAGCGTGACGTGGTGCCAGAATCTCCTGATCCCACGCRAAGGCCAGGTCTTGCATGGTGCTGCCAGGCACTTGTTCTGGGCCTGTACCAGCCAGCAGAGCCTGGCAAGGGCCTGTAGGACCCTGCAGAGAAGAGCACAGACCCATAGGAAACCCTAGAGGCCGACAGGAGCCCGTAGAACCCAGCAGGAGCCTGTAGAGCCTGGCTCAAGCTCATAGGAGCCCATAGCAGCCCATATGAGTCCACACAGGGTGGAAAGAGCTCGTATGAACCTGCAGAGGCCCACACAAGCCCGTACAAGCCCATAGAGCTCCTCGTGAGCCTGTATGAGTCCATAGAGCCAGCAGGAGCCCGTACAAGCCCATAGACACTAGCTAGTACGAGATTGTAGAGGCTGGCACAAGCCCATATGAGCCCAGAGAACCTGGCAGGAGCTCACAGAGCCCAGAATGAACCTGTACAAGCCTGCAGAGGCTGGCATGAGCCCATATGAGTCCACAGAAGCCAGTAGGAGCCTGCAGAGGGCAGAACAAGCCCATATGAGCCTGTAGAGGCCTGCACGAGCCCATACAGGCCCATAAGAACTTGTAGAGGCTGGCGTGAACCTGTACAAGCCTGTAGAACCTGGCAGGAGCCCCTACAAGCCCATGGAGGCCCATAAGAGCCTGTATGAGCCCATAGAGGCTGGCAGGAACTTGTATGAGCTGGTAGAGCCCAGCATGAGACCGTATGAGCCCACAGGGCTCTGCACAACCTGCATGAGCCCGTAGAGGGCAGCAGGAGCCAGAAGAAGCCCATGGAGGATGGCAGGAGCCAGTATGAGCTCACAGAGAGCAGCAGGAGCCTGTACGAGACCACAGAGGCCTGCACAGACCCATACCAGCCCATAGAGGCCTGCACGAGCCCATAAGGGTCTGAGGAGGGGCTGGGCGCCAAGCACGATGATGAGGAGATGGCATCTTGCTCGCCTTGGCCCCCGGAAGGGTGTGAGTGCTTGGGCTCCCACWGCTGCGTGCGGCCAAATGTGCTGGGCTCCCCTCTAGCAGCACCCTGGGGACACCTGGCAAGGGCAGAGCACCCCAGGCAGCCAGGCTGGTGGCCCAGCACCTACACTGCCCACATGCTTTGCCACGTAAGCGGTTGCTGAGAAATATTGATGCCACTRCAAGACATGGTATTTTGTTGTCAGTGGAGCACTCATGATAGTCATTATGGTTTTAAATGACTCATTTTCCACTTAACTGTATTATTGTGGATTATAGAACATCTGGAGCTTTGAAGCAGTAAATACATGACTGAATAGCACAACAATATACTAATCTACTTCTGTTTTTTTTTTTTT
>NW_028185950.1:687578-722990 GCF_003343005.1 Rhea americana | reverse complement strand
TATCTGAGCCTGTATAATACTTGTCTCTACTTCTGGGCCTGTCTGAGATCTCCTTGGCTTTGTTATGTCTAGTAGGGYAATGACAACGCCCTCCCTGCCTGGATCAGAAACGTGTTCACATAAAGCACCTTGTATAATACATGCACTTAGCAGACCTTCCTTCAGTGTGACTTTTTTGGCAGTTTCTTAGGCGAAAACTGAGACAGTCACGTAAGATGTGTGCAAGAGACCCTGCGCAGGTGTCAAGGCGTGCTGCCTGGGGTGGCACATGTAGTTGGTGCAACGAGGAAAGAAACGGGAAGCTGAAGCCTAGTCTTAGCCAGGCCTGACTGGAAGGAGCCCTATGAAGTCAGCTGGGTCTCTTTGGCTTCAGCTTGAGCCCGTCAGCGCTCCCTGTGCTTGCTCCCCGCCTTTGCCCTTGGGTCCCAGAGGCCGACCGACCGGGGCCAGCTGGAGGGAGGTTTGCTGAAAGACCAGCAGGGAGGATGAACGGCCGCTCGCCATTTCCCTGGCTTGCTCCCGGGCGGTGGAAGGCTTTCTGCACGCTGGACACCCCGTGCCTCCCTGCAAAGGGCTTTATGCGAGAGGCAGCAAACTTCAGACCTTGGTGCAGGTATGGTGGGAGAAGAGCTATAGAGGGCAGTGTGGGAGAGAGAAAAATGTCTCTGTGAGGAGTCACTCTTGCAGGCATGCAGGCTCCAGTGGGTTTCGCTGCCGGGGTCCCGAAGGAAGATTTTTAGACACTAGAGGGAGATGCTGTCCCAAAATTGTAGCCCTGTGACTCTGCGTTAGTTGTCAGTCAACAYGCTTACCATTGCTGTGTGAGTAGTGCTAGGGTGGAAGAGCCGAAGTCTTGAAGACTGGCTTCCTGAACTGGTTGTGCCTTTTTTTGTGTGTGTATGTTTTTGTGTGTGCTTTATGTTGTTGTTTTTTTTTCCCCCCCAAAAAACAAAAAAAAACCAACAACAACAACAAAAACAGTTCCAGCATCTTCATGGCCTTCCAGGTGCTCTCGCCTCTTGTGCCAAGCTGCAGTGATGTAGTAGCCCGCTGCCCCTTTTGTGGCTCTGGTTCTAGGTCTAAGAAGTGGAGTGGCCTGTGCTTCTGATTTTACACCCTCAAGGTACTGGAGTAAGAAAGATCTAGATCTGAGTTCATTTTGATAAACATCTTGAGGAATGCAGTAAAGTGAAGGGGGAAAAAAAAAGCTCCAGCTCTAAGTTCATCGGTAGCCTGTGGTGATGGAGGATAGAAGAAATTGTAGGAAAAGGAGTACGTGCGACAGACTGGCGTGAGTGCCTTCTTTCTTTCTTTTTTTTCCCCCTTTTGACAGCAAAAGACATAGTAATCTGCTTTCTGTTTCTATCAACACCTCTGACCTGTTGTCCCTGGCGTTTCTGGGCCCTGGTGGACTTCTGCTGGTATAAATAGAGAACAGAGGGATCAAATCTCTCATCTTGACGTGTGGCTTTCCCAAGATGTAGGATCAGAGCCACGTTTGGCAGCGAGCAGTTGCCTCAAGCAAAACAAGGTGAAATCAGTGAGGCACCTGACCTTGGCCTCTGCTTCTGGAGGTCTGCACAGCTTCATAGTAGCTGTTCAGAGAGCTCCTGTCACAATAAAAGATACTAGGACAAAAAAAAAAAAAAAAAAAAAAAAAAAAAATCAGTGTCAGCATTTCCATATAGAACTGCTTAGAAATAAGAATCCTTATAAAAAGCTCTGCAGGGAAGGGAAAAAAGCCTCAATAACTCCTCTCTCTCTTTTAGGTTTTTGTCATCCATATTCTACCTCTCACTTCTTCCTTGATTCCTAGTGGTTACTTTCCACATTTTTAATCTCAAATAAGGAAGGGAGGATGCTGGGGAACAAAATAAACAGTGCTTTTCTTGGCTGTTTTGAGGTTTTTCCCCCCCTTTCCCAACATTTAATTTCATCAGACAATTTTGAGTGGAAAATATTTTTGCAGACACTGTCGTGGCGAGTTCTTGCTAGCTGAGGGACAGCAGACGGACAGTGGTGGACCATGCCAGACACCTCTTCTCTCACCAAGCCACCCAAACAGCATGGCCTCTGTCTCCGTACCTAGAGGGGCTGCGTTCTTCACCTTGTCTCTAAGAAGCAAGACCTTTAAAAACTTTTTTTTTTTTTAACAGAATAAAACCGAAAGTGTATTGTTCTGTAGCACGTTTCTTCAGATGATTGGAATGTCATAAAAAAAAATAATCACATTTCAAAGCAACTGACTATACAGCTTGAGTTTTGATTTCTCTTCCGACCTGCTGGGGAGTTTTAGGGAAGTTCTATTGAGAATCTGTGCCTCTGTTTCTTCCTCTATAAAAAGATATCTGCTCCTCAACCCCCCATAAAGAGCTTTTCAGATGTATTAATAGAAATTCTATATGGGAGGTTTCCTTGTAGGGTATTTTCTTTTTCTTATTATATTTGCTAATGCCCATTAGCAACACAGTAAGTCTGCTTAGGCAGGTTATTTAGCTTTCTCTTTAGGCTGATTTGAATTAGGAGGGATTATATTCAAAGTGAGCATTGGATTTTAAGAACTCTTCTGTAATGACTGCAATAATAGCATTATATTGCTGCTAGTTGTAAACTCCATGTATTTAGAGTCATGTGAACTTGTACTCTATATCTGTAGCTTTGACTTAGTAAACTTTACTCTGAATGGCATTAAGACTGCCTGATAAAATGGAGAACAGTCTCAGATACATCTAGCATCAGTTGGATCTCTTCTTATTTGAAAACTTAGATGAATTTCCATGAAATTTAGGCATCTAGATTATTATGGGATCAAAATGGACATTGGTTTAGTGTATGTATCATTGCTAACTGATTCTACCCAAATACGCAAGGTTGAATTTGCCTGTCGATGGAGGACTGTATCATGAATGTCCTTGAATTTCACCTCAAAAATACCTTGCATATGAATGCTTGGTGTGGAGTTAGGCAGTGTCTTTATATTGAACCTATGAATTCAACTGAAAAATAAAATGACAATTCTGTCACACTGAACTTACCAGTCTTGGAAGATGACTGACTCTCTGCAGTATCAAAAGCAGATTAATCTTTTTTAACATGTGTTAGCAGGAAAGGGAAGGAGTCAGTGTTCTGATTTCCTTTTTTTTTTCATTATTTTATAAAGCTATGACTTCTGTGACTGATTTTCACTTTAAATGCATTCCATCATTGAAAAATCCAATGAAGGACCATCATATTGCAAGTTCAAACTCATTGGGACAGGAAAAAGCCCTCCAAGAAATATATTTGGGGGAGGGTGGAGATAGTAAATAGATAGATGTGATGGTTGAGATAAGTGTGGAATGGCTGATTTTTTTTTTCTAGACTAATAGATTTGGGATTTGATTTTTACAAAGAAAGAACAGTCTGCTGTTATCTCTCCTTTTTGGCACATGGCTGTCTTCAGAAAATTCTGAAGTATTCTTTGAGTAACTTAGCTACTGGCAAATGTGGACTTTGTGGTTTGTAGTTTAAAAAAAAACAAACCAATGAAACAAAAAAACCTCAAACTGTTCCACCTACTAATTGATATAAAYGCAGTCCTTAAACATCAGTCTGGCAACACGATTTTTCTTGAGCATATATATCATTCTCAGGAAGGTGTTGAGGACCGTCTAATGGGGAAAACAGATGAGCAGGAATGATTTGTGTATAGCAGAGCATTTGGATACACGAAAAGATGCCTTTGTGATGTGAATTTCTGAAGCTGCAGGCAGTGCAAAGACAGATTAAGGTACTGCTGATACTTATGAATCTTTTCTGTCCTATAGGTAGCTGGAGATGTTCAGAATAATATTCAACTCTTTCTCTATTGAGCATCAGAGAAATCCCAGGAGTCCCTAAATTTTCCAGAGGTATGAGAAAAAATTTATTAGAAACATAGCTGGAAAAGCTAGGGCTGAATAACCCCTTTTGATTCACTTGGCAAGACTACTGTATGTTTATTCCAAATGTGGAATACAAGGGGAACAGGCTATCAGGCAGTAGCACCAGTTTGGGATTATGGAGCTCTGTATTGTCTTTTCAGTTTCAACAAACTCGCAGGATTACATAGCTTAATATGAAAATGAGCCTAATTTTCCAAACTTGTCCTTGAATATTATACATGAGGCCATGAAAAGTGAGAACTCCATCTGGTAGACTTATGAAAATAACAAGTTCTCTTCTGGGTGGAGAATGAAACTCTTCTGATATAACTTCAAAAGACAAAACAGGAAATGTCACTTTGAAAGGTTCTACCCTAAATGAAGCAATGGTTTCCAAAGCCCCGGTGCAGCCAGGCTCGGGGRTTCCTTGCCAACAGAGCGAACAAAGAGCTGGGATCAAACCAGCTTCAGAAAAGAGTGCAGCTCTCTGTGAATCAGACCCTGGGAGCCATGTGTATCCAGAGAGAGCCAAGTTTCTGAGGGTGTTGAGACGTAAGCTGGATCTCTGCAGGAACCAGACTTTCAGGTTCCCAAAATACTGACACTTAATCAGTCTAGAGAAGCCCTAAGTAATTTCTAATGAAGTTATTTTCCCTTTGAAATCTGACCAAATGCTCACTTCTCTCATTCACCCTTGAAATTTGCATTTACCCCTTGAAAACTGAACTCCTCGCAAAATTGTGGTGAGCAATTTACTTGCCTGAAATCGTGGTGAATGTTGGGTTTTTGCTGAAATCTTATAGTAGAYGTTGTGCAGAATGTCTAACCATCAAAATAGCTTCTGTTAATTTAGTACCTTCACGAGTGTTAATGCCTCTTCCTTCAAGATGCTTGTAAAAGGAGTTTTATAAATGGGGACCCAGTCAAAATGAAGTTTGAGACTGCATGGAGCTGGTAAAGGAGAAATGGACCAGACCTGAGCCTTGGTTTCCCAAATCCATCATTCCTCTCTGCTTAGTAGGCATCGTTAGCCATTTGTTTTTCCAGAGATTAAGTATCCAGACGAATCATGAGTTCTGAGAGACCGTGTTTTGAATGTGTTAATGCAATGTTCATGGTTAAGTGAAGTTAGGAAAGAGGGAAGGGACACAGAATAATGCTTTAATCCTAGAGCTGGTCACCTCAAACCATAAATGACTTACGTTTTGGAGAAATTCATTCCAACATCATCTATGCTCAGCTTACTCTTTAAATGAACAAAAGACCTGGCTCCTCTGGGTTGCAATGTAGCATTTTTTTGACTGCCCTAAATTCCCTTAATTCTAATTTAATCACTCTGTATTTTTAATGTTTCTGTGAGATGACCATATTGCTGTCTCAGCAGTAATGGTGAGAAGTTGAAAGAAGTTAATTGTGCTGTGGAGCTCAATGCATTATGGCTTATTATTAAAAATAAAGACTGCTATTTTATCTCTAATATGCAGTTAACTTAATTCCTAATCCTCTAAAGAGATGGTGTTCTTCCTAACATTTTTCTTTAGCTTCTGCCTTCCTTTCAAGCTGCACATGAAACTTAAAAGCCAAAATGCTCAGTGCAAGAATGTTATAATATATGCATGCATAAGTCAGTTTTCATTTGTTTTTGCTTAAACATGCAGGGAGAAAGGTTTTCCTAATATTGGAGTGCCTAGCTGGTATTAATGTTTAGGGGGCTGCTTTCCTGCTCTTCCTGTTCATGTAGTGTCCAGTGATTCATGTTATCTTTTAAATAGATTCCTAAGGACTGATGCAATACTAGCTTAGCTGTCTGCTTTATATGTTGATAACTGTCTGAAATGCCTCTTCCTCTTCAGCTGCTAGTTCTTTTCTTAGCCTGGCCTCCTCCTCCTCCCCCATTATTTTCATAATTCCTTGCTAGATCTGACTGCTCAAGGATTTACTAAGGACTTGTGGGCTGTGGTACAAGTTAATAAAGCTTCTTCAAGCAGCTAGTTCTTTGCAGCGGTGATAGTTTTTTTCCTTTGCAGTATATTGGGGTTCAAGACKATTTAACAAACGACAAGCTTCAGCTGCAGAGTTGTGACACTGTCATGTTTTCACTTGTGAAAAGYCTCATCTGTTCTCAGTCTGGAGCTTGGGGTGCAAGCTCCAAAGGTGCCCAAAATGTAAGTGCTCAGGTTACATTTTTAAACAACATGTAGGCATAAGAATCTAATTGAACTGGAGCATTTTTGTTTCTACTGCCCTGCTCTTTTAGGTCCCTTTAATTTTTGGCTAATTTTAGGCTCCTGAAATCTTCTCGCTTTACAAGTACCCCCTCCATTCATCTTACTCCATTCAGCTAATTAAATGGAATTAACACACCTACTATATTTATCCTATAGGATCAATTTGATGATACTGATCTTTGGATCTTGACCTTAATTTCAATTTTCGTTTGGCTTTTAAACAACCTTGCTAAACTCTTCTTCACCATCACCTTGGAACCTAATCGCTGTTGTGATTTTACATGAAGTTTAAAACACCTGAAACTACTCACACTATGTACTGAGGGCCYACGTGGCCTTACAACCTGTCTAAGTGCTGAAGGCTAAGGCAAAGGTTTTGGCAAATGCTCCCACATCTTCTAACAGGTGCTCAGCGCTGACATGAGTGAGCTCCCAAAATTTGAGGTTTGTGGTTTTACAAGAGGCTAGTCATTTGGGTGCTTAGCTTTGGTACCTTTTGGGGAGGTTAAGCACCTCAAATATTTGCTTGCCTGTGTTTACCTCTTAGGGGTCAGATAGCCAGGAAAAGCTCAACATCCAAATTCCCTGGTGAGTTGTGAAAGTCTTTGCCTATGTGTCTAAAGCATACAAGTCTTCATACAAGTGTATTTCACTAGAATTATCAGTGTTTTTCCAAGATTACAGCAATATATGTTGATATTTCCTATAAAGAAAGGTGATTTTTTGACAGCCGGCCAGATGTGCAAGTTCAAATACAGGTAAACTCTGCAGAATTTTCAACTTTGCTTTTTTTATTATTATTTTTCTAATGGTCTTCCCTGATTTCTCTTCTAATGGGCTGGGACTTCTTTCTGCCTAGCTGCCCTCGCTGGTGTTCATGTGGCTGTATTGGGCAGGAGCGTGCAAGGCTCCAGCTACTGCAGTTCCAGATGAAACTTTGTGTAAAGCTCTGTGGAGGAGAGAGGGAGCCAGGGATTGAGTCTTTGTGAAGAGCAGCTTAAACTCTGGACCCAAGTAGGTCTCCTTTCTCCTCCAAAGCACTGCCATGATAAAGGCTAGCTGTTTTCATGCAGAAGGCCACTCAAACTGGCTACTCGGTSCAAGGCAGAGAAGAGGTTAAGGAGCAGAGTTTGCATTCACACAAGCATGGTCTACTGGTGTAAGCAGTTTCATGTTCTGTTTAATTCTGCAGTCGTCWGAGCAGTGAAGAATATTTTCCCTATACAATGGCAGTTGTCAAATGCTTCCTCAGTATGACATCCTCTATGTCAGCAGACTATTCTCATCACACAAATGYGTTTCTCTTTCATTTTCAATATCTACATTTCACTTTTTGAAATCCAAAGCTGTAGCATAAGCAAGGAGAGGACAACAATCAGAAAGTAATAGGCTGTAAACATGAGGTGTCTGGGAACACTGTCACGAGGCTATGAAAAGGAAAGTAGGATGGGCGAGATGAAGGGGTTTTTCTTCCTTCAGAAAATCCCTCCTGAGGCTAAAACTCCAACCTTAGACAGCAAATTTCTTTGGTGCTTTATTTTTATTTTATATAGAATTTTGTTTGCATCTGCAGGGAGCCAAAACCTCCAGATCTCCCTGCAGACTACTGCAGGAAGGTTGTGACTTAGAWATCTTTCTTTTCTCCCCCTTGTCTCTCTACTTCTCTCAAAGTATTCTCTATAGAGAGAGTCACAGGTTTTTTGGCTTGATCTTCCAAAGCTGTTCTTGCACCAACCTCTCTGCTGTGTTGGGCTACGACCTGTTTAGCGCCAGACTTGGTAGGCAGCAGAGGCTTTGGAGATGTGCTGAGCATTTTGGATTTGGGTTCTGCTAGGCTTGCATACTGCTCCTTGCCCCTACATGGCCTCTTGCTCACATGAAGCTAATGCCAGATGGTGCTTCAGCTGGAAAGCTTAGCATTTCATGACTTTTGTTCTGCTCCTAGTGGGATTTATGGATATCTGATTAGTGACCTGAGGAGCTGTCATAAGCCTGTTTTGTGATAGTTTTGAGAAAGGTGACTAATTTGTGACACTCTCCTCCTCTGCGTTAGGAAAAGCGTCCCCTTGAGGAAAAGCGACTCCTCCAAGTTTCTCTTATCGGCAACACTTCTGCCAGGCTTCTTTCCAAGTCTCATGGTGCCAGGAAACGTCTTTCACCTGTCAGTGTTACTCTTCTTCCTCTAGAGTGTTTTCCAGATTCATTTCCTTCCTGCTGCCTTTCCCCAGAGAATAAAATCTCTCTTCTCTGGTAGCCATGTGGAATATTTGATGTGGGTTCAAAGTAAACCAGAACGGGAAGAAWGGAGGGCAGTGGGACCTGGGCTGGGAGTGCTTGCAGTAGCAGTTGGCTCAGCCCTGTTCCCTCTCCTTCCTTCACCCTCACAATGTGTGTGTTTGGGGACAACTTTGCCCACCTATGGGCAGAGCTGTGGAGCCAGGACCTGAGTGGCTCAGATTTGCCAGTGGGATTTTGAGGGTCATTGCTGAAGGGTTTCTATGCAGTCTGGAGGTCAGGGATTTGCAAACAGAAAATCCCGTGACCTTCCAGAGCCCTCTAGAGGGCTAGGGCTTTGCTTCTGGGGGCAAGAGCTGCCAAGCAGCGAGAGACTACAGGGAGGGCCTGCTGGGAATGGGGGAGCAAGACTGGGGAAGCTATGTGTGGGGTTGGGGGGAGCTAAGTAGTTAAGCTGGATGGTGCAAGAGCTGGTTTTGTTGCAGCTTGAATATTTAGAGTGAAATATTTAAGAAGATACCATGTTTGGAAGAGGCTGGAGCTTGAGGTATGGGGTTTAGGACAGGGCTAAGGGGGGGGGAGGCAGAAACCTCTGTCTGTTACAAAGAAGAAGAAAAGGCAAATCCCTAATGCCTGATAGGGGAAAACCTGGCTCTCATCTCAGCTGAGAGAGATGCTGCTTTTCTGATCTAGTYGCAGTCGCCATCTCCGTGAGCTTTGCTGCCCTGTGTGTGATCTTCCATAGGGCAGGAGAGTGGTGTCTTCTGCTGGAGCTGTTGGGGATGAAGGCTTCTGTGTGGAGGGCAGCTTGTGTTTTACTCAAACTGCTCCACTTCAACAGGAAAGAAAAGTGTTTACTACTGCTTTAACTACTTAAGCACGTCAGAACTTCATTTTATGTCCCTTACACGCTTTCACGGTGTCAATACCTGTTGTCATTGTATAACACTGTATTGTTAAAGTAAATTTCAAAACCGAAAAGCCAAGTGTCAAGGAACTGTAAATGGGAGACAGCTTTTACTAAAGCAGTCTTTTAAAGCCAAGGAACCTGTTACTCTCCATTTTTAGACTATGGCGAGGGAGAACATGTGACTTGTTGGCTCTCGTTGTATTAGGGTATTATATGTTGTCACTGATGCTGAAACAGATGAAACATCTCCCTCCCCCCCACTTTTGGTATCATCTGCAATGATCAAGGTCTGAGAAAATGGGTTACTCAAAACTACAAAGCCCTATTTTAGGATGGAAACAAGTATCTTTTTTTTTCTTTTTTTAGATGAAAGTTTTCTGAGGCACTCTAGCTCTTGCATCAGTTAGATTACCCAGAAATATAGTATGCTAGTCTCATTGCTTTGCCATGAAAGCAGCTTGTGATCCTTGTTTCTCAGTGGCCGCCACTGTGATCTGCACGATTCCGTGCACAGAAAGAACCTTCCTGTGAGCTGGCTTGGATGCGAAGAGGTGGATCTCAAACAGTGCCATTCAGCATTCCCTAGTCAAAAGTCCCACCTGAGTTCTCCATCTGCATTTGCTGCTGAACCCTTCTCGTGTGTCTCTTGCTTTTTTAGTGTGTGTGCTCCAGAGACCAGGTGACCATAGCTACGATGCTGAGAATGGGTGGGGAGGGAGAAATACAGCTGGAAAAACTTCTGGTTGTATCTGCTCAGCCTCAGTCATTACTTGATCAATCAATAAATAAAAATCCCCCYCTTGGGCAATTTACTTCTGATGGAAGGCTGCTTTTTTATTTTTATCACTAAACAAACAAAGGTATTTTTCCCATCAGCGGAAAGAATTAATTACTCCTTTCCCCTCCTCAGKCCGAGGAGTTGTGTTAATAAACAGCACAGAAGCTGACAGCATGCAGCTCTGGGGAGGTCCAGCTCTGGACCGTGGCTAGCTCAGGATCTGCAAAGAAACATCTTTCCAGCCTGGGACTCCAGCTTCAAACTTAGAAAATGTGAGTGTAAGCTAATTTATAACATGCCATTTTTTTTGTTGT
Source organism: Rhea americana (assembly GCF_003343005.1). Taxonomy (NCBI): domain Eukaryota; kingdom Metazoa; phylum Chordata; class Aves; order Rheiformes; family Rheidae; genus Rhea; species Rhea americana. Next base: position 712,623 of record NW_028185950.1, on the reverse strand, counting down.
GATTGAGTAAACGCTTCTCAAGGCAAGTGAGCTCATGCAACCATCCCCACGCTCGGCTTCGGGTGAGCGTCCACCTGGGAGGAAAAGCCAGGGAAGCGATTCTGACCGGTGGGCAGGTGGGCTTGTTGCGAATGTTGCCTGGTCACCTCATCGGATGGAGACAAGTCTCTGTGAAGCAGCATTACTTAGTAGTGCCCAGCTTTGTTTAAAAACTGGAGCTTGTAAATTAATATTTTGTTCCTCTCAGTAGCTTCTCATGAATTTTAATCTTCCTTGGCAAGTATCTGAAGGGCAGAAGCATCCGCTGGTGTAACTTAGAGTTGGTTCGTGAAAGTGAAGCGTTACTGTGCCTTGGAGCAGCAGCAAAGTGAAGAACCTTCTGAGATACTTAAGAAGGATGTTACACTAACAGTAGAAAAAATTCATAAATGCTGGTAAATACAACTGAAAGAGCTACAATACTTTTTGTTTTAAAAAAAACGGTTTTTACCTGTAAAACTCTTATGAAGAACTAATTACCATAGAGTGCAATCCCARTATAATGAGCTGTCTTGTGGCTTCTGAGTTACAAAATTAAAACAGTGAAATCCTTAAAAAAGGAGGAAAATATCCCAGGAAACACTGCTGGATAAGTAAGGCYGAGTCGTCTATATACAGTCTCTAGTATGTGCTCAAGTACAGCACCATTCTGTCCAAATAACTTAAAACTGACAGAATATTTTTCATGGTTCTTAAAATTACTGAGAACCAGGTTAGGATAAGTGTGGGAAAAGTTTATATAAATGGAAGTGTCTGCATGTGCAAAAATAACAGCAAACAGGTGGCCTGTACTAACCAGGCAAACAGGAGTAAATTATGGTTTGGATGCAGAGCTGTTGCCTTGTTGAAGTTATCTAGCAATTTAATAAGCTCCAGGAGCATAACAAATTCCTAAGGGCCCAGTGCAGCAGTGCACTCTGCAAATGGGTTTAATTGRATTGTAATGAGGCTAGTTACGGACAACTGTTCCACCTGCGTGCAGCTCATTGCAGGATCAGGATCCAAATCATGAGTGCGACATATGCTAGAGGATTACTTTAAAAATAAGCAGAATTTATTTTTCTGGTCATCAGAATGCCATCTGAGCACCTTATCTCTGCTTTCAAGTTACTTAAGATGTGAAATGCTTCTTCCAGCAAATGAGCAGCTGATGAGGAACTATCTGAACACAGCCAGCCGTGGGCAGTTTGTTTAAAAAAAATATTATGCAACCTTAAATATTAACAGCAGAATTTCTAAGTGTGRGATTATTGTGAATGAGACTTTTATTCCTGGTATGTGACAGTTTAAAGAGCAGCAAGTAACTTCAAATGTTTTTTTTTTTTTTAGTAGTAAAATTGGCTATAGGGCTGGGTAATACTGCTCAGGATAACTGGGCTCTGGTTATGTGCCATATCAAGGACGACTGTCAAGTAGAACTCCCTGTATCTGAAGCAGGGGGGAAGATCTGGCGCAGCAGTGATAACGTTTGCTACACCGTACATTTTCTTCCTCAGATGCTTCCTGTAGAGGTGAGAGAAGTGTGTTCCAGTAAAATGCATGACTTACTTCATCATATTTTGGGTGGAAAGTAGGCGAAGTTTGAAGCTTCTATATTAAGCACGAGTTGAAGTCATCTAAACTGCATCCCGCATATCAAATTCTTTTCTCCTCATTGTGGGCGCAGTACTTGTCCAATTCTATTTTACTTGCCCTCAGGCTTATGTATAAACCTCTGCTGAAATATAATACTATAATTACTGTCTAACTATTTTTAAATAGGTTGAAATGAYCTATCAATACATAATAAACAGGGATAACTGAATACTTTATTCATGTTTTTTGAAAGCTTCAGCTATTTCTATTTGGATATCAATTAGAGTTTGCTTTTAAACAGAATTCAGAGTAGCAGCATTCAATTCACTTACTCTAAATTAGATAGCAGCGTGTTTCACTTGATATAAATTGTGTGTGATTACTTACAATCAGTTTAAATCAATAAGTTTGTGATGGATTTTTACCCTGTGCTGTGGTTTCCCCGTAATAAATCCCTTGTTTAGTCCAGAAGGCATAGCTTCTTTTGGCAGCTTTCCATGCATTTCAGTAATGAGTATTGGATGGGCATGGTTTTAACAAATCAGCATTTAAGAAAAAAAGTCCCTATAGAGGATAAACACATTAAAAAAATCAATTTAACTCAAGCAGCCTCAATTCAAATGAAGAGAATACTCAGTTTGCAGGAATCTTAGAGGCAGTTCCTTATAGCAGAAATTTGTAAGTATTCTGGCCTAATAATACAAAGAGAGGGAATCTGAGTATGTTGCTTGTAATTCAAGGGTGGTAACTTTGCCATAACGTTGCAGAAACCATGGAAGAAAGGTGCCAAATATTATTTTCATGTCGGATTGCTGTGTTGAGTCACAAGCTGTTTTGACTTGTTCCAAARTCATGCTGCCTATCTGCAGAAGATACCGTGTACAAAATTGCTCTGCTGTTTTCATCCTGGGCTTTGCAGAGACTCAGGCCTTGGCTATGAGATTTGGTCTCATTATGAAACACTGATGGTAGAGTCTTTATCCCGGAAAAGAAGACTCCTAAGGATGAATAGGAGGAAATGCTCTGGAGAGGTAGCATAGCGGTTTCCACTGTGCGTAGTGAGGGAGCTCCCGTCTTCAGCTCCTGGGAGATGAAGGAAGGTTTAGGCATCTGGGAAAACAGAGCACAGCGACAGGAAACCTGTGACACTGCGATTCTGTGAATGGCAGCCTCCACCCCTACAGACTGTTGCAAATCCTGGTGCAAAACCTGTTGATCTACAACTTCTGATCTGTTTAATCACATGGGGGTGCCTGTAGTAATTAATTGATCCAGTGTGGAGAAACCCATTTTCATCTTCCTGAATGGAAAGCTGCTTCTTGGCCAGGAAGCTGCTCCCCTCGCCCCTCTGGGCTCTCCCCTCCCACCCATTGGTGCTGCGCTGTGAGTATATGTGCGCTCACCCTCTYCCAGCTTGGGCTTGTCGTTGTAAAAGGCATGCACTAATACATGGTTGTATTTCAAAACTGAGCAGACTTCATGAATGAATTTTGGAAGAAATCAAGTGTGGAAGTGAATTATTGAAATTTTGAGCCTTAAAGACACCCCCTACCCTCTCCAAAACTGGAGAGAGCCAAGTACTACAAGGTCTGGCAGCTGGGAAGCAGTGAGGGARCAATGAAGGATCTGTAGGAAGAGAGCAACACAGTACAAAACAGGCACTGTTCTGGTGCTAGCATGGTAGACTAGGTAAAATTTGCATGAARTCACTGAACTTTAATGCAAACACGAAGGTTTCAAATATATCCCCATTCTCTGCAGGCATCTCCAGTGATAGCAACGACTGAAACAACTATGGTGAGAATAAATATGCCTAGATGGCTTTCTCTGAAACCACTTGCAGCGGCTGAGTTTTCCCCTAAGATGCAATTTTAAGTTTTTTGACACAGTGCCTCAAGTAACAGCTTGATCTGCCATGTAACCAAGCCTTCAGGGAAGATCTGTACTCTGTAGTAGCTAGTCCCATACTGGTGTCTCACAAGCTGCCTTGGCTTTGGGCTGATCATGTTTCACTTGTTGGATGTTTGTTCTTGCTATGAATCAGTGCACGTTTCCTTCTCTTTTGCGATGTACTTGGGTTATTTAGGGAGCTGGTGGCAATCACTGGGTCCCTGTAGCCTGAGGGCTGGTGAAGGGCGGCTTGACAGCGTGGGATGCCATTTGCTTTTAAAGGGTCTGTGGAGCAATGTCAGTCTTGGCAAGAAACAGCAGTTCATTGTGGCTATTTCTCTTCAGCAGAATGAAGTGTACCGGCTTGCGTGTTTTGGTCTTTCATCTGTTTTCCCTGCTGTGGCACAGAAGTGCGTGGAGCTTGTGCATAGACTAACCCCACAACCTCCTCCTGTGTGCTTCGTGTGCGCTTGCCCGGTGCGTAGCATGGGCCAGTCCTCTGCTGCTTTTTTTTTCTGAAATATGTCCCTCAACTTGAGAGCTTATTTTGTATTTGGGCTACCTGAGTGATCCAATTTGTAAAGTAATTCACACTGAATCTGGGCCTTGCTCTTTCTACATTAGCCTTGATGCTATTAAAAGTGWGCATTTTAATTCACACCTTTAATTTGACTTAGCTGAGGCTATTAGACTCCTGTTGTTCCCAGCATGGGTGGCTATTTGCAGACTACATAAGTTAAAATTCCTCTCTTATACAGTATAACTTGGATCACCACAAGATCACAACATTACTTAATAATACTCTTCTATACAGTTCCTTCATGTGGCTGTAATCTCAGAAAGACTTCTCAGGGATAAGATTCCAACATGCCATTTTTTTTAAGGCCAAATATTGAATTACATGCAAATCTCATTGGCTAACAAATGTGAGGACTGAGAAAAATSAAGTTCTAGAGTCCTGAACTTCTGCAGCTGGTACCTCTTATACAATGTTATACAATGACTGCACCAGGTTAGGGTTCTGATGAGCAAAGCTGTTGGCCATCAAACAACTGCTTCGAAAGTAGTATGTATTGCCCTCTTGGGAGCAAACRTTTCCCTCAAAATCCACCTTTCTTTAGAATGAAGATAGCCTTTCTTCACAATAGCATCTCTCAGTCACTTTGATGTAAAAATCATTTGTCTTTATTCTGCAGGCTAGGCTTTTAATTTTTTTTCAATTAAAAAAAAAATAAGAGTAGCTTAATGATAACCTGCCACAGATAAAGCRACGTGCTTTAGAAAGCTTACATTTATTTTGATAGCTATCTTGACTATTTTGTGATAGGTGTGTATTTTTCTATTCTGCCCTGTTTGTGTGTATTTGGGAGTCTTGTGCCATGCACATCTCTCTTGCTGCTTTTCAAAAGCTTCTGATGGTGGATGACACACTTCAGTAGCACGTCCAAACTCTGGATATATTCTACAATTTGTGAACTTTCTTTAAGAAAAGAAGAAACCAAATCAGCCTTTGCAAGTTAAGATCTYTTCAATATAGATAATAGAACTGAAGTTAGGGAGAAAACCAGTTTGTCCAAATTCTTGGCATCTTACATGTTATAACAACCGATGCATCTTTTTAATCTATTACTGCTCTAGATCTGGATAGCCCTTTTAAATTTAGGGGATGTTTTTTTCTGTCGAGAAACAGGGGTCTGGTAGGCCAGATCAAAATAGTCTCCTCTGAGGAATGTTTTTGAAGTAATTGCAGTTGATACTTGAAATTCTAAGAGCACAGAAAGAAGTGTCTTTCTATTTTGGTCCGCCTGTGAATCTATTTCTTCAAGCTGCTGCCCAGAAGCTTCAGTTGAGAAAACTTCTGCTTCTGGACACGTAACAAAGGGTTTAATTTTATAAGCTTTAGTAGGAATGATTAATTACTGTGTCAGACAGCATAATATGTACATAGGCTCTAAAATGCCTTCACTCACTGTGTGGAGTAACTTTCAGAAGTTTTCTCTTTGGGCTGAGGTGGTTCAGAGGGAGCCAGCAAGTCTGCTTTTCCCAGCTATAAACTTCAGTTTCAATATTACATGTTGGACAGGTGCAAATTTCTGCCAAACCTTTACCTTGTGCTTTCTGGCATGTGTGGCACAAGGAGGTTCATGTCCTACCTGCAGTTTGTGTTGTGGGGAGTCGGGTACTTCCACTGGAGTGGAAACTGATTTTTAAGAAAACTTGCCTAAGAGCACAGCTGGAAGTGGCACATAGGAGACCAAACTCAACTGCTGCTGATAGGCAATGAAGAGAACATCTCTTGGAGATTGTGCCCTTCCTTTTCCCTCTATCGTGGTATCTGGTGGTTAAGATCGATTTGCAGTAATCACAAGTTAGCGTTTCTCACCCTTGGAGCCTTTGGGAATTCATCCCTTCAATACAGTAACCACTTGGGTATCTTGTCCTGTGCTTTAACGGCACTCTTGAGCCRTTAGGAAGGAAATGTTCATTACACTCGGACTTACACTCCTTTCTTCTSTGCATACGGATTCCAGAGCATTTGCACAATAGCAAGGGCTACAGGCAAGGGGCTCTGTGATCTTAAATGAAGTTCCTGAAGTTACAGGGTTGAAGTGGCACACAAGCCTCTTGCAGCAGTGCCTAGGGGCACGCAGTTACCTTCAGTGTATTTACCACATTCAAAGTGGGACAGATCAAAATGACGTCTGATGAATATTCATCTGGCATAGATCTATGCTTCTGCCTCTGCTTTTATCTGTATTGCTTGAGACTGCTCATCCCAGTTTACCATGCTATTTTTCCTGCCTTCCCTCTTAGGCAATTATCTGGGTAAGCCAGTACCTGTGAAAAGTTTCACRTAACTCTGTTAGCAAAATCCTTACCCATAGCCTCCTACGCTGCTGCTGAAGCCTCTGGCTGAGCAAGCCTGCTCCCTTCRCTAGAAAAGGGTGGTGCAGACTGCATCTTGAGAGATAACAAGGCTCTAGGCAGGCTACAGATGTAGGGATGTGTATGCATGCTTTTTATTTTATTTTTTTTCCTCCAACAAAAGCAGTTACTAAGCTTTCCACCCAGGAAGGATGTCTGCTTTGATGGATGCAGGTCCCGAACCGAGGAGCATAGATTTTCTCCCACCTGACATGCACCAGTGTGGAGCAGTAAAGTTGTCACATCAGTAAGCGCATACAGTCATGCAAAACTAGTGTCTCTATACAGCTGCATATGAGAACTCAGATTTTATATCCTCCTCCAGCCCTTGTGTGTAGCTTGAAGCACATGGATGTTTCTGGTGTAGGTGTAGTTGAATGCCTTGAGATTAGCCATTTGGAAATCTGATTTGTCTATACCTCTTAGAGCATCAAGTTTTTCCAAGGAGTCATCAGTATGCTGCTGGGTCACTATCCAAATGCTTTTCATCTTTGGGTAGTGCTGCCTGCTCTACAGGCTTGCAACATACCTTAGATCTACACTACTGTTGCAACTGATTCATATCCCTACGGATGGTTTTGCATTTCAGTGCTGTAGAAACTTTCAGGGGGGGCTTCAACTTGCCTTAGCCTTACCTTTGGTTCATTAGTCACTTCTGGAAGGATCTCTACCGAAACAGCCTGACACGTAATAAGGCTGCAAACAGCAAAGGCAAAAAATGTTCTCAGCAAAAGCTCTTCTCCTTGCTCTCCTTTCTTCCAAGGAAGAATGTACGAGTTGGTGGATGCTGAATCTGAACAGCAGAATGCGTTTGCTCACTCTCCTCCCCAGGAGAACGGCAGAGTGACAGGCTAAACYGCCTCTTGCTCCTCTGGCTTGCTGCAAGAGTCGCATGCTGTTGTGTGTCCATGGCCTGGGAATCCACCCAAATCCTGCACATCTCCTGTAGCTGTTCATTTGGCAGGTAATGTTCTTTTAAATTAAAGATTCGTGTGAAGTCAGACTGCCTGAAGAAAGAGAACAGGAGTCAGAGCAACTGGAGGTATTGTTCCACCAAAAACCACAAGGTCTCTGCAGTCTGCTCTTCTTTTTTTATACTTAACAAAGAATGGACAGGGAAAGTGAGAGAGAATGGGCCAATCCAGTCATAAATAAAATCCTTGYGTAGTTGGCACACCCAGGCAATTGCAGTTGAATTCGTTGGATGTGTGCCACTGCAAATTCAATGCACCTGCATTCAGATTTCCCTCTTATGTGCTAAACTGTTTCTTATCTCTTGAGGAARACCAGGAGTTAGCCTCTTGTGAAAATGCCTGCTGGTGAACAAGCAATCTGCTGAAGAAAACAACTTTCTTTTGCAGCTGTATTTTAAATATTTCTCTATGTAGTTTCTGCAAAAAAAAAACCCCATTTCCTGCAAAGTACTTCTGGTTCCTCTGGCAAGAAAGGACTTGACAAATGTGCAGTCCTTTAACAAAGCAACTATTTTTGGAAACTAAAGTCTCCTGATCTCTAGGAGGTGTAGATTCCCCCCCCTTCCTCCTAGTGGTATCCTTCAGTCAAGTTGCAAGCCTAATGGATGAGACCTGTCTTTAAACAGTCCTTATTAATTAAGAAAAGTGATGAGGTTTCTTCTCACCTCCCCACCCCCTTGCCATTGACTGTCTCTGTAAGATGATGATACTAAACTTTTCCCATCAGTGAAGATTTGGCCAATGGCCAGCACACTGCTTGTGCTTGATGCCAAAGCTTTCAGGAGCATAGCTGTAAGTGTATATGCTGCCCACTAGACAAAGCTGCTTTCCATAGTGGCAGTGTGCTCAAATAAAATGTTTTCTGCGACTTACTTGCTTCTCAGCCTTCTATAGCTTGCACCCTATTTCTGCCCTGACTTACAAAAAAGACCATCTTTATGGTTTCTGSTGCAATACGTCTTCGTTTCAAATGCAAACTATTGGTATTCCTTTTAGGCACTTGGGCTCCTCAATAAGAGGAGAACTCGGAACAGGAATGGACCTGGTACTAATATAGGAGTTTTCAGGAAAACTCGGTCATTTTGCCCTGAGACAGTCAGATTTCTTCATGTGACCTGAGGTAACCTTACAATTGCCCCCAAATATTCATCACAATAGATTTTCCTTTTTCTAACAGAAGTGGTTGCTTAAGCTTGTGTTTTATTAAGCACTCTGTTCATCCCAGGGAGTGGTACTGGGATATGTCCTAAGACTTTGGCTAGTTATTTTTCCTGTTGAGCCTTCTGACTCCAGTGTACCCATGTCAGATGTGACCTGCAGGAGGGGTGGAGCCCAATGATGGTCTCTCTTAAGCTGAGTTGTCGAATCCCTGGGTTTTCTACAGCATCCGTACGAACCAGTCAGTTCAGCCGCAACCTGAGAAGAGGAGCAATGATTACTTGTTGTGGCTGAGAACATCTGAAGAACATAAAGGAATCTGGGATTCCCAGACTGCAGTGTCTGTCAAYTTGCCAGTGTGTTACCCTATAGGATCCTTTTCTAGTGCTTTGAAATTTTCCAGGATTAAATAGCTCTCCAGTGACCTGTTCGCTTGTCCTCTTGCTCCTCTGAGGGAGAGCATTTTGGATCCCTAGACTTTCAGCATGACAATGTTTTTAAACTGAGTAGTTCTTTATTTTGTTTTCTCTTTTCTTTCTCTTTTTTYCCTCTTTTTATTTTTCTGATACTTGAATTGGGCTGGTTCCAGCCCAACTTTATAACAAAACCTTTCTGTCTGTCGTGAAGGGCTGAAGRCATAATCACTACTTTCTTATTTAAATTCTAAAATTGCCTTTCAAATCTTACCTTTTCATTTCTTTTGTAAAAGTCTTCTCTGGCCTTTTGAGGGATGAGCAAACACAGTTTCAGCATTGCAGTGTATGTAAAAAGCTATAAATGGCTCCCTGTGGTCTTAACACAGAATTTACATAATCCTAAACCGTAACATTAACAGAGTAACTTSTGACCGCTTAACTACGTTTAACTTTTTCCAAAGCAGCATCCATGTCCAGGGAGTGTGGGTTGTAGCCAGGATAGCAAGGGAGACGGGGGTTGCTGGGAGCAGACCCATGGTCAAGCCAGGGAGGTGGGGGAGCACAACTTCCTAGAGAGGGCTGAGAAGAAGATAAGGAGAGGAGTCTCTGTCTGCTGCTTCCCTTTCCGCACGTCTGCCCAGGAGTGGCAAAATGCTTGTTTCAAACCCTTCTATTTCCATCTGTCACACTCGGTGAGTCTGTTTTTGCTCTTTCAGAACTCAGCCTGCTCTGGTTTGYGTTCTCCGAAGCTAGCTAGCTCTGGAGATTCAACACATTTGGTATTTTCATTGCGTTCACTTGAAAGGAAAGGTGTAGGCAGATCCATCTCTGGGCTCTGGTTCACAGTGTACTGTCACATAAATCAGAGCATCAAAATGAATACGCTGTGGAGGAAGATCTGCTGTGTTATTATATTGCTTTATTAACAAATGTATTGCTCTGAAAAAAAAGTGTGGGGAGCCTTTTCTCTGCTAAAGACTATAAGGAGCTTTCAAATAACTCTGTCAAGGAATATACTAAAATACACTTCCCCCCCCCTTACGTTGGAATTGAATAATTTTGATCAGGCTTTATGAAATAACTAGGAAGCTGTAGTTAGTCCAAGAGCTGCCAACTCATCACATAAGTTTGACAGACTAATAAACTTTCTCTTAGCAATGTCTAGAAAGCTGATTCTGGTAGAACTGCCATGTTGTTTCTCAACTGCAGGTCTCATCTTTCCAGTCATGCCTGCCACACTTTTCCTGCTGTGCTAGCCATTGCAGAGCAGCCACACCTTCTCCAAAACTGTGATTACTGAGGCATCTTTTGCAGGGGAATATCTTGAGCAGCTGCCTATTCTGCTGCTTAAGGGGAAGTGAGCAGGTGCAATTGTATGCRATAATGCTCATAAGTCAGGAAAAGCAAAAATTCCGTGGTATATAAAAACTTGTTTGGGGAGATGTCCTATGGGCCATGTGAATCCTTCTGAAAGTGTTTTGGGAGARAGGTTTATGTTTTTTTTTTCTTTGTCTTTCTTTGAGAGAGACTTGAGTGGGGACAAAGGACTTCAAAAACAACAAAGCTTTGCAGAGGTAACAGTCTACTATTTGTGGACAAGGTGTTACGCATTTAAATCRCAGTCGGGAAGACTAAGGTTCTCAAAACAGATAAAGGTATAGTTAAAGAGGCACTGAAATAAGTTGTCTTTAGAGATAGCAGAATTTCCATTGGTGATGGTTTCTAAGGTCAGAATGGGCAGGCATCTTCTGGGAATGGTGTGGGTCAGAGCTGATTATATCTGAGGCAGGGGCATGTATGAGGCAACCTTTGCAATATTCTAGGACTCACAACTTTGAAAAATAGCAATGACACAATGAGTCGTCTTCACGGCGTGTACTGGCCTCCACCCTTGGCTTTTTCTTTTTCTCAAAGAGGATTTTGAGCAATGTCATGCGGTAGGTGCCATTGACCAATGAAAGAATCTTTCTTGAGTCCAGGCAGGGCAGTGGAAAGTCAGCAGTACTGCTCACTTTTGGAGACCGGTGCTGGGAAAACGCATCTCGGGATCTAGGACTTCTCTGAATGCGAGTAGGCTGTGGGTTGGATTAGTAAGGAAAGGTTGTGTTCAACCTCATCTCCCTCAGACGYAGAGATATCTTCATCCAATTATTTGTGCTTTTATATAAAGGAGTGAGTATGGCAAATACTAATACGAGCATATTGGGTTTTTTTCAAGCAATTAAGTAGGAGATAGATTTTTGGAACTGGAAAGAATAAACAACTAGAAAATTAGTCATTTGACAGCCKGATTTTTTTCTTCTCTTTWCTCTGTGTTGGAGACATCACTAAAAGACTGCTTAAACCTTGATCAATCACCTGCCCACACAGGATCACTTTCTCTTCCCTCTTTCTCTTCATTTAATTTCATTGCTGAGATTGGAATGATCACATATTTARTGCTTTTCATACTTGAATCTGTCAGTCTCAAGGACTTGACTGGCTTTTTTAGTTTTCAAATCTCATTTCAGAACACATTGCATTAGGTGACGTGAAATTACTTTAATTACTTTTTTTAAGTTGTTTTTGTCTATTGCTATTCCTTACAGACTCCATGGAGCAGAAAAGTGTAATAGATTACTGACGCAATGCCACATTCCCTAATTGCATTATCCTTCAGGACTAAAGCGAAGAAAACTTAGCCAGCTTAGGTAAGGAGAGTGCAACTCCTAGCGCTAGAATTGGAGCTTGCTGCAAGACTCTTCCATTGAAAGCATCTCCGCATCTGCAAAGCCAGCTGTGTCTCTTGAGTTTCTTTTGTAGACGAGAAGAACTGATCATTGATTTGGAAACTAAGATGAATGGGATGTATTGTATTTTTAGGTGCCGCTTCTAATACTGCCAGYGCTTGCTTACTGCTAATGTAAAGTTTTGCAACCCTGGAAGGAGGAGCTAAYGAAGGCAGAGCAAAACTGGTAGAGGGATAAATTTACAAAGTTTCTAATAAAAAGAATGGAGATGAAAGAATTGTTGTTCCTAATTGGAAAGGACAGTGGGATCTTCCCATGCAAATTACCATAGCTAATTGACTTGTAGCAGAGTGCTCTCTGTGGTTTTTCTGCAGCGGTGTTGCTAGGAAATGTTGCTAGGCAACTATTCAATGACTGAACCGACCTTTAAGATAAATATATGTATTTTTTTCCCCATTCTGATGCTAGAGAACAAGCCTCTATTTTTGTCTCGCACTGGCCTTTCTCTGGACAGTAGGAACTATTTGGAGATGGAGATTGCTAAATAATAGTATCCCTAAGATTTGGCAAAGCTGTCTTGCAGGCACCACATTTTTGCATGTAGCATTTTCAGGAACTCAATTTCCTCTGCGATGTGAGCAGTGAAAGTTGGCAAATAGTGTTCTGAATAATTTATCTGATTAATCTTGTGATCTTTATTGAATAAATCACTGAGGAAACATTCTTCTTTATTCACCTGGCTACACAAGGAAGGGTAGGGTGAAAGGAGARCATGAGGTGACTATTGGTGCAGTCTGACAAATAGGATTTTGAAGACTCATGTTGATTAGGCCTTCTAATAAGATAACTCGTGGCGTGGCACAGAGCAACCGTTGGGACCTATTGGGAATACTTTTGTTTCACCAGCTGTCTTTGAAGCCAATTCCTTTGTTTAKTATAATGTTCAGATGAATCATGCTCTTAGTTTTTTTTTTTTGAATGCTTTTGCCAGTCGAAAATGTTATCACTTTTTTTTCCCCCCAGAGGAACTATATGAATAATCTTTAAGCATCATAATTTAGAAGTACCTCTAGTTAAAGCCAATTTGTGGAAAGCTACGGAGATATTCTAGGGTTTTCCTTGGCTAAGGCTGGCCCTTCGAAATGCCAAGCACTGCTGAACGAGCAGTCGGAGTGCCAGCCGTGCAGGCRTCTTCCGCTTTGTGTACAGTTACAGTAGAAAAGCTGAGATGGAAGAGCAGCTTCTGCTTCATCTAAGGGCCCAGACAGAGTTTTGCATCCTTTTGAGGAGCAGGAGGGCAGTTCTCCTGCAAAAAGCAGCAGGGAGGAGGGTGGATGCCCAGAGCTGACTATTCTGCTGCTAGGAATTGGATGGGGCTGCTCCCTCCTGCAAACCCTTGAGCCCTTCAGTGGAAAGGTGAAAGAGGGCCGTAGCCAAGAAAAGGGAAAATGTGAGCATCTCTGAGGAGCGAAAATGGAGAGTAGCTACCACCCCAGCATATGCTGTATTGCTCTGCTCTCCAGGCCTAATGGAGCTATGCATGAAGATATTCGCCCACCACCTCTAAACTACTCCTCTCTAATTTATACTTGTCCCTGGACCCTTGTTTAAGCAGGTTGGGAGGATGCTGCGATGCCTTTTTTAAAGAGGTGAGCTGTGGCTATCATGCATGGGTRAAGAAAGTTTGGAGCACTCCTATCTGTCCTGCTTGATGCTTGACTTCAGCCCTGCTCAAAAATATTTCAGAAAGCCTTTAAACTTGGTATCTCCTCTTCCCCATGTATTTCACTCCCCCTGCATGCACTCTATGCAGAGAAGATGCCTGATCTCTTGCAGTGCGCAGTGTGTGTCGCAGCCAGCCAATGCATTTCCTCTTTTGTTTTGAAATAAACCTAGATATCTACCACTGCCAAAGCAGTTCAAATTCCTTCCAAATTGTAAAGGCAGATGATACAGATTTCCCAGTGCCTGACTACTGTGCTTGTCACCAAGCAGGGGGTTTCTGTCCCCTGACTTGCATGTCATAATTTTAGGCATTCAGCCTGTTAGTCTTTAAGTGAGGGAGAGGGATGGGCTCTTCCTGTTGGCGATCTGTCCTCCTAGGTTAGATAGTTGTTACGGTGGGGGATTTGCTCTCTCCTCTGGCTTCATGTAGGTCAGAATAACTGTGTGAGCACAGCAGTAGGGGTGAGAACGAGACTGTCAGGGAGGGGGAGACGAGTCTTGCAATGAATAGCTCTGCACTAACTTCTGAAAAACTTCTGCACTGCTCAGGGCATGGTGGAACCTGTTCCTACCACACGGAGCAAGCACTTGTCATGATTAGCATGAAATTGAATTTATGTTAATCAGCCCAAGGCARCAGGGCACAGAACTGACTAGCGCTTCATTCCATTCCCTCCCAGCTCTTCCATAATACAGAGCTTCAGTCCAGACTTGAAGGGGAGCATTTGCTCCAGTGTCATCGTAGGAAAAAGCCAATGCTGTGGCTTGTTTGCCTTTGTAAGTGAACAGATGGATCATCTCAGATTCACCGAAGCAATTCGGGTCTTTACTGAGCATGTGGCTGGCCTGGTGTCGTTCATCTTCATTTTTACTTTCTGCCCTCTGCACAACAATTGTTTTTAATTTGGTCAGAATGGAAGTATTTAGATGCAATAGAGTGGTTTTTAGATATCCTAAAGCCATTTTTTCCAGTATAAGCAGGGCTAGTAACCTTCCGATTACCAAAAGAAATAAGAACATATTCTTCAATCTGTGCAGGTGGACTTCTATTCCTTGCTTGGAGAGAACATCAGAGACGTAATTAATACCTTCTAGAGGCTAAGGACTGAAGTTATCCATGGAAAATCTAGATTTTGCGAATAATAAACTCCCAGGGTATGCATAGTCACAATGAAATTAGGGGGAATAGCTCATCTTGTTAAAACTTAAGACCTGCAGGAGAGAGACTTTCATTACYTTTCAACAGCTAATACTAGCCAGATGTTAAATATTGAGAATGATTATAAATGCTTGCARAAATACTATGGAAACATAATTGTGGTGAGGCTTTGTTTGGATACCTCTCTAATACCTAAGCATTATAAGAAAATAAGACATTAACATGTATTGGGCTTTAAAGTGTTATGTAGACCAAATACAGTCTGCCTTAATGATTMTCAGACTGCTTTCTTCTGAACCTGTGATAGCATGAGAAATTACTTTTAATTATTAGAAAAAAAAAATAAAGGAAAAATGGGGAAGGTGGGGAAAATGCAAAATTCTAAAATTCTAACACTTGCCACAGACTACTGGAGCTTTCAGATTTTTTTCTTTTTATTTCTTTCTCTGCAATAAATAGTATATGCTTGGCCAGGGCTTAGATTGAGGATGTATGGGATGAATAATTTACCACTTAGGGAGATTGAGCCTGTCTACAAGAATAAAAATAAAATCAGCATTGTGAGCTGAGACTCTGTTTTCAAAGCTGCAAGCTTTCTTGGAAGCTGAAGCATCTGATGTTGAAAGACCTCAGGAGGGCGAGACTGGTATGTGAGAAAGTCTATATGCCAAGCCAGAAGAAATGCGTCTCTCATTTTATGACTCCCGTTCCCTTGTAAAAAGATGATAAGCTCTACAGCCGTCTCTGACCTGGGCAAGGCTTCAGGCTGGTCTTGGAGGAGATGGACTGGGCTTAAGGTTCAAACTGTTGCATCTTCATGTGATCCTGACTGCTTGGCTRCCCTATAGAGGATTGGTGAGATGGATTACTTGCACATCAAAGGAAACCACAGTRTTTGAAAGGTGGCTTCTTGTTTAACTCCTCCGGGTTGGGGGTACAGGTTTGCCACTACAGGCACAGAGATGGCAGATAGAGAACTTGCACTCATTTCTTTTCAGTTGGGTCAAAGGATGAATCTGACTGGAGTAGTGGGTTACCTAGCAAAACTGGTGAGACCTAGAGCTAGATCATTTCACAGAATGAATAACGAAATTTTTTTTTCTTAATTCTGTGGAAACATTTTTTTTTAAAAAAACCTGACTTTTGCAAGAGGGTTTTTTGTTTTTGTTTTTTTTTCCCCCTCCCTTGACTTCAGGTCTTCTTACTTCTATGGCAAGGCCATTTTCTGAAAGATATTGCTGATCATTTTTATTTGCTTACTTAGCACCAAGATATTTAGAAGAAAGTGTTTCTTCTGGCCTCCTCCCTCACCTAAAACACATATAGACTCTCCCTCCCACACCACTCTTTTCTTTTTCTTGCATTAATGACAAAGAATAGCAATAACTGGTAACTATTAACATGCATTTCAAGTAAACCAGCAAGCATTCTGCTGGCATGACAAAGGAATGAGGAAAGCAGGAACTGATAAACATGAAATATGGATATTCTTCCACAAGCAAACTAGGAACAGAAAAAATATGTCAGTGAAATGCTACTCTTTTCCCCTTATCTTCTCTGTCTCGTTAGCCTCCCATCCTCCCTTTACTCTGATYTATGGAAATACTTGTGGCTCAGGAAGCATTGCATCTTCCTGRTCAGATCACCAAACCCAAGGAATCYGCCAATGTGGAGTCAGTATTCTGCTCTGCTATTGCTCCTGCRTGCAGGGTTTCATTTCCCTGTGCCGTGGCCTTGCTCTCCAAAATGCAGCACGTGTCTGTTCATATTCAGACCTTAMGGAAACTTATGGAGAGAGTCTTTCAAAACCTTGTAGGCTCTCTTTGAATCCGTGGATAGGAGCTTACTGTGATTTTTGACATTTTCTAACCACAATCATACACTAATGCTCCTGACTCTTCTGAAAATGAGCCTACACAGGTTGCAGTATGTGATCTGAAACTGTAGGGTACCTGGAAGTGCTGATGGATATTAGCTGCAGTGAATGATTCAGTCCTGGTTTTCCAAAATTAATATCTTCTCTTATGTGGACTTCTGTTTTGTTCCAAAGCATAAAATCTTCATTGTAGCAACAAAACACATATTCTTCRTTGGAATTCCTACTGCCAGTGCAAAACTGACTGCTCAGTGTTCTCCTAACTTTACTGAAGACCTGAAAGAAATATCAATAAATTGTGGTTCTGGGTTGGAATAGTATTAAGAGAGTATTGCTAGAGAGTGACTCTGCTAACAGGTAAGGGGAGCTGGGCAAGGGCAACTGCAGGAAGCCTTAGGCTCTCCTGGAAGAAGCCCCAGCACTTATCACCCACTCTAGCTGGATGCAGCTACAGAGAGCAGTCTCTGTTGCCCCTGAATAGAGGGAGTTGGGGCTTTTGACACAGGTGGATCAAGGGTGGATCAAATACCCTGTGAGTCAGTAGTAGGGAGAGGTCTATTTAAGAGCCAGGCCTGGAGCACAGGGAACAGAGGTAGTAGTTTGTGCAGGAGGAGTGCAGTTTGGTGCAAGAGGACATCTTTCTTTTTCCAGCACTGGTAGTGCCCACTCTTGCTAGTGTGGTTGTAACTCGCTGTAAAGCGTATTTGCCAGTGGCTGTGGGAATTGCTGCATCAGCTGTGTCGGAAGCTTCAGCCCAGACAGAGCTTCTTAGAGCAGATGCTGCCCTGCAGGCCTCGGGCTGCAGGGAGTGCTTGGAGCCTTTCCAGAAGGCCTGGACTGATGGTCCACCCTCCTGCAAGAGGTGTGCTGTTGTTGAGGATTTGTGTTGTCAAGTCAGGTGGTTGCGGGATGAAGTCAGTAGACTGTGAAACATGCAAGAAAATCCTTGTGAGCAGGAGAGACAGGGCGTTCTCAGAGACCATACTGCTCCCGGAGTCCCAATCCCCTGCTGCAGGGGAGTTGCTGGAGGACTCTGAACAGCGAAATAGTACAGCACAGCACTGTCGAAGAAGGCTGGAAGCTGGTTGCTTCTTGAACAAAAAGAAGAAAGGCCCCTAATCCTCCTGTAGACCTGGAGTTACAGTCAAAGAACAGGTTTAGTGCACTCCAGGATGAGGAGAACCCGGACCTGGCCTCAAGGGAAGCAACTGGGCTGTCTGAGCCTGTGCCTTGCGTGACCACTCGGAAGAGGTGACAAGTGGTGGTAGTGGGTGATTCCATGCTGAGGGGGACAGAGGTGCCTATCTGCCAACCTGACCCCTCCTCTAGAGAGGTTTGCTGCCTGCTGGGGGCGAGGATACGAGATGTGTCTGAAAGGCTAACAAGGCTTGTCCGCTCATCAGACTGCTACCCTCTGCTGCTCTTTCACATGGGTGCTAACGATACAGAGAGCAAACTAGAGACAATCAATGAAGACTTCAAGGCCTTGGGCATGGTGGTCAAGGGTCTGGGAGCCCAGGTGGTCTTCTCATCGGTCCTGCCAATCAGGGGGAAGCATGGGAGGAGGAGTAGGAAGATTTTTCCAAATCAACAACTGGCTACACTGATGGTGTTGGCAATGGGGTTTTGGATTCTACGACCATGGAACCTGGTTTGAAGGGCAACAACTGGTGCGGAGAGATGGAATTCACCTCACCAAACGGTGCACGTTTGCCTTTGTAAACAAGTTGGCCAGCCTAGTAAAGAGGGCTTTAAACTAGGTAGGAGGGAGGAGGAGGGGTATCATACAGACAGAGTAGACAACAAAACACAAGTTGGGGTGGGGGCCTCCAACAGATGCATGCAGCTGGGGATGTGTGTTTGGGACATGGCTATGGGTGACCCCCGTACACCCTTCCTGGGAAACCTGCAGGCATGACCTCCTCTTTGAAAGGCATGCACACCAATGCATGCAGCATGGGGAGCAAACAGGAGGAGCTGGAGATCTGTGTGTGATCGCGGGGCCATGATCTCATTGCAATCACAGAGACATGGTGGGACAGCTCACATGACTGGAATGCTGTCATGGATGACTATGTGCTTTTTAGGAGAGACAGGCCAGGAAGGCGAGGTGGTGGAGTTGCTCTTTATGTGAGAGAGCAACTGGAATGCATCGAGCTCTGCCTAGGGGGGAAGGAGGAGGAGGCAGTTGAGAGCTTATGGGTAAAGATCAAAGGGCAGGCTAACATGGGGGACACTGTTGTGGGTGTCTACTACAGGCCACCTGACCAGGAAGAGAAAAGTGATGAGGCCTTCTATAGACAGCTGGAAGTAGCCTCAAGATCACAGGCCCTGGTTCTCATGGGAGACTTCAGCCACCCTGACATCTGCTGAAAGGACTACACAGCAAGGCACAAACAGTCCAGGAGGCTCCTGCAATGCACTGATGATAACTCCTTCTCTGGAGATATTCAAGGCCCACCTGGATGCAACCCTGTCTAACATGCTCTAGGTGACCCTGCTGAGCAGGGAGGTTGGACTAGATGATCTCCAGAGGTCCCTTCCAACCTTACTGATTCTATGATTCTAAGACAGAGGAGAGAATTTGTCAATTAACTTATGCAGTTTCTCTGGAGGTAGTAATGCAGGTAACAAGTCATACTATTCTTTCACTAAGCTGTAAGCAGATATCTTTTAGGCAAAGAAAAGTCTTCTTTAGAAGGCTTTAGGCAATCAAAAGCTGCTTCATTACTACCGTCTTTACTCTGCCTGTCTGTCAGTGCTTCCTGTTGCACCTTGCAGGGGCTTGTAAGATCCCTACAAAGCATGCATTTATACTGCTTGAAAAAAACCAGCGCCAAGTCTACCATTGCTAGAACAAAGAGTCACCTGGAATTTTCCAACCACTCCCAGAAATGCAGAAAGCTGCTTTTTGTAAAGGTGGTGAAATTGTAAATAGAGGCAAAGGTTTTACCATTGCTTGTAGGACAAAGGATTAGGGCAGCACTTTGCTTATCTCCTTATTTTACAAGAGTGGTAAGAATGTACCACACTATGAAGAAAGAACTGCAGAAACTGAAGTTGGAGTTTTATGTGTGTGCCTTGGTATGAATCATAAGAGCCTCAGATTGTACCTGCTCAGCAAGAAAGGAGTCCTGACTGTATGCTGAGGGATACAGCAGGAAAATGACAAGATTTTTTTTTTTTTTTTTTTTTTTTTAAGTACAGTTTTGTCATTACTACTTTGCTTTGCAGTTTCTCACTGAAAATTTCAGAAATTCTTACTTTCTGGAATTCTTTACTTCTGTTGTACTTTTCTATTTTCCAGTTTTGTTTCTCTCATTGGGAATGAGTAAAGATTTGTGAAAGTCACTTCACTTGAGGTTTTTTAGTTAGAAACAAACAAGGAAAATCTGCCACTTTCTGGTGTGAAAAACATCAAAAGCTAATTTCTGCATCAGCTTAAAATAGCCCCATTCTCCCTCTCAAAGATGTTCTCCAAGAAAGGGAGCAACCAACCCTCTCTTCAACTGCATTACTCCTGGTCGATGGTAGCTACACCATCAGCAATTCTTTCAGTTCAGGAGCCTGAAAAATCCTAAGCTTYTGATTCCTTAGGTGATCCAGCAAGAACATGAGTCTACTTCAATCTGCAGGACTGGTGATGGGGGTGGAAACAGCATTTGGCTYTAGAGGCAGTTGTGTGGGAGGAGATGTAAGTTGGGAAAGTTTTACTGTTAGTTTTGATGCTCCTCCTTTGGAGTTGCAGTTTAAGGTAAGGAAAGGAGGAGGGAGAGGTTGCATACGGATATTACCGTTGAGCTTTACCCTATTGTCAGTGCTTCACTGGCTCAGTGCTTCACTGGTTCAGCCCCAGCCCCACTCTCACACTACCTGTCAAGCCCGTGCTCCCTTTTCTTGTACCCAGATTTTGCTAGTCTGTACAAATCTGCGGTTTCCACATTAATACCCAATGGCAGAATGCTGCCTAGCATCTTTCAGAAATGCTGGGGAGAGGAACCCACTCCAGGACACGGGGCCCTACTAAAAGTGACCTGCCAAGTTATTGCTAAATAACATACTGCAGAACCAGCAGCGACCTTGCTAGCTGGGAGCAGCCCGGCGTGCAGGGTTGTACTGTACTGAGAAGCTACGTGGCTCTTCTGCCTTTGCTGGGAGACTGGGTGCTCTAACACTGAGCCCCTTAATGCTGCGTGGTGGGACAAGTGAAGCAAGCACAGCCTTTGCCTTTCACTTAGCCTTGCGCCCTATGCAATCTGCATTCCACCAAAAGAAAAGTGTATTCCAAAATTAAAAAAAAAGCCAATGATAAATTTAATGTGATTCATCAGTTTAATCCCTCTTAACAAACCAACCTCATCATGATAGTAAGAGAGGAGTTACTAGGCAATTAAATTGACTTAGTTTCTAGGCAGGATATTTAATGGACAATTGGTATGAGCATATAGCCAGCTACTACGTTTTAATATTAGATGATAAAATTTTTTGGTACCAAAAGCTTTCTAAAAGTAGGAAACTAGAAAATAACTTTAGGCTTAAAGATGTTATTTAAAGATTCATAAAAGAATATTGAAAAAACGCTGCAAAACCTATTGCAAACAGCACTTTCCTTTTAAAGGGAGAAATCTTGTTATTTGAGAGACCAAGTAATCATTTTTCAGTTTAAAAATCAAAGAGGGCTTTTCCACAGTGGTTTAGAGAGGCTTCCAGTTTCAGATGTCCATGCTGAAGCATATCAAATGTTTTAGTTAAAACTCAGAAACTGGCTATGAGCTTCCAGCTCCAACATCTGCTCACGAGTGAATAGAAAAAAAAGAAAAGATAATGGATGTGAACAATATGAGGGAGATAGTATTCTTCCTTTTCTAAACAGGATTTTTTTGTACCACGGTCACCACAGTAACATTTGAACACTTCTGGTAGTAAATTAAACAGCGGCACTAACATCTGTATTCTCTTATCTACTTCTAGATTGCAAAGAATTCGTCTGGTTTGTACGAGTGGCTATTTTTGCTACTAAGGACACACAGGAAAGTTGTTGCATATCATATTACTGGTATTTAGATCTCTTCAAAATGCCCTTTCCCTTTGCGTTTGCTTTTGATAGCGCTGTTTGGCACCGCGGTGATAAGAGCTGAAACGCGGCTGCAGCCCWGATTACGCCAGAGCTTCTCGTGCACACCAAGCCTCACATGCAGCTAGGAGGACGACTGCGGGCTGAGAAGCACCTTATTCTCTAATGGGTTGCTCACACTCGTGTGAGGCAGCAAGCAGGGCAGAAAAAAGCTTTGAAAAGGGAAGAAATGTTACTGTGTTGTCACTGACAGTTGTTCCCTTCTGTCTTATGGCATAGAAGGAGCCTGCTGGCTCCCCCCAACACGGGCAATAATTTCAATAATCTGCTGAAATACGTCAATAGTACAGACAGAGCAGACCCCATTTACCATTGCTTATGTGCACCACTGAAGAATAGCGTTACAAAGATATTCTTGGTTTCTTTTTCCCCGTTTGTTTTCTTTTTAGTCCCTGGGGAGAGAATTCAGTGACCTGCATCCGCAGCATGCGTAATAATTTATCATAGTACATCACATTCGTATACTTGGGTCTGTACGGATAAATATTCTAGGAAGCATAACTGAGGAGGTGAAACATTTTTCTTGTCCACGAGGGACTCTTTGGTGTCTAGAGAGGATGCTTCATGGGTTAAAAATGAGGTCTTCTTTCTGAAATGTTTGGATGATGTTTGTTACGTAGACTCTGTGACTTGCTTATGAATGAGCATGAAAATTAATCTTCTTAAGTGGATATATAGATTAGGGGAAGCTTGAGAGATTATTATATCCTGTCTGAGAACATATCAAATGAATAGAGCTTAATATTACTCATAACCATACATTTCTATCTGGCTTTAGTATAATATATCTGCATAGCAACTTAAAAAAAATCTATTACTTCATTAGTGAAGAGCTCTCACATGTTTACTGTAATGCTTCAAACTGTCACTTTTGGCTGTGGTTAAAGGTACAAATGAGGCAGTTATATTTCTGACTAAAGGCAGCTGAATATATTGCTAATAATATCTGTTGTATTAACGAGTCTTTGAGCAAAGCTGCTGTCTAAAAAGGCCCTCACCGCACAAACAAGCCGTGGACAGGAAAGGCRGGAGATGTCGGTTTGGTTGCTAATGAGGGAAGAGCAGCATCTTGCCTTTATGGATGGAAAGTGGCTTTCTCTTGGGTTATGTTAACTGAGGTTATAAACCCTGGGAAAAATGGACAGATTTATACCCTCTAACTATGAGAAATAACGGGAGTAACCGTCTTAATTTAACTTCTCTCTTCTTGCTACCACTTGTATGTTGTCAAAACAGCATCCGCAGAAAGCACTGAATTAAGAGCTGCACCAAAGGTATTCAGTAAAAGCTGAGTGCTCACATTATCCCCCCTCATTCTCACTACCTAACTAAAATATTAATTAGCATCTCCAATTCTGACTTCCTCTAGTAATTAAGGGTTTGTGTATCTGGGAATCTGCAATTATTGGGAGAACAAACTTTTGAATCCTTCAGGAGCTGTTTGCCTTTTTAAAGTTGTAAACAATTTTGGTTGGTTGGTATATAGCGTTAGATTTTTTTTTTTAACCTAAACCATTACATAGGCTACTAATTACAGGGTACTCAAAAAGAAATTAGCAACCCATCAGCAAAAATTGCATTAAAAGCAACATTATTTCCCATAATGTTAATAAGTGCTTTTTTGTGTGATTCATTTTTGCAACAATTACTGTAAAGTCTCCTGGAAGATGTATTTCTGTGTAGTTAATGTAATATACATGTATGCAATTTTCAGTTTTAGTGCCTATTGATTGCTTCATTTTTCATCTGTATTGGGCTATTCTTATAATTTCCTCTGAGCTTTCAGAAATGGCAGACATCAAGGGAAAAACGTAATGGCTAGTCCTTTGGGAAATGCAAAAAGGCAAATAGATCAGAGTGTAAGGGAAAGTACTGAGTTCAAGTGTACTTGTGTCATGAGAATTTAAACTGCCTTCCAACCCTTTAGAGATCTGAAAGTATTTTATTGAAGTAATTTTGCTTTTATGTATTTTATGGAGAGAGATGAATTCTAATTGCAGATGGAGGCCTTGTGCCTGTAAGAGAAGTGGGTGTCCGTTCTGTTCTGTCTGGCAGTCTCGAAGTTCAAAAGGTAAAGATGACTATTTCTCAGTATCAGCTGTGTCATTTGGAAATTTAAGTTCATGTTCTGGGTAGCTCAGGGAACTTGTACTATGACTACAGAATAGCTCCCCACATTCAGATTTGCTACCTGAAATGCCCAGGGGCCTTAGGCGCACTACTATTAAAATACAGGAGAAAGCAATTTCATATGTATATGTGAACTTAGAAACAATTATTTAGTCTTAAAAAAAGTGCAGACAGTTGCAGTCTAGATCCTTGGAATTAATCGGTTCTTACCTGCTTTCACCTCTYGCGGCTTCCCCACCGTGGCACGCTCGCAGGGATCTGTTTTCAATTCATTTGATGCAAAGTTAATTTGGACTCACAAACAAGATTTTATCTTCACAGCTCTGTGTAAGGTAATTAAATATCTTTCTTCTTATTAATATATCATTATGGCCACAGTATGTATCTGTTYATAACACAGCCTGAGATTGTGTGGGTAATTTATGTCAGGATGACTGTGGTAACTATAGGTTTCTGCTGTTCGAGTGGTAACTTGGTCCACATGTGATGGCTAGAAAGTATTTTCATTTTGTTTTTGCCTTGTTTTTGTTTTGTTGTACTTTTTYCAGATGAGCCCATAAAAGAGTTCTCATCAGATGCCCAATTAACCTCTTTGGCAGGATTTATTTATRTAACTTCGGCCTATTTTGGAAATCCTCATAGCTATAGGCTTTCTGTAGTGAAGAATTCTGTAAGCTACATGGAGAAGATTTTGTGTTTTTCACTTAAGATAATTGTTTTCTTAGTGCACATAGCAAAATGTTTTAAAGTGGCATTTCCTGTGAACAGTAATTTGGAGGTTATATTTTTTCCCTTCCGGAAAGGTCAGCTTCAAAACTCACTTGCAAGATTAAAGATGGAGTAAAAATCAAATATTAAACAAATAGTATAAAATACAGTTGTTCAGCTCTCTCTTCTTTGATTTCCTTTAAAACTCTTTGGCGAGTACTGTCTTGTGCTTGTGATTTGGTACTGTTCACTCTTGCTACCTGTCCTATAGACTCTTCCACTGGCCCTTGAAATTCAGATAGATCTTCTAAGCCCACTAGCTCCCAGTATCTTGAAAATAAAAGACTTYAGCACTGAAAATTTCTCACTGAAAGAAAAACAACAATCTTCTTTTATTGTGGCCGTATCTTCTGTCAAAGTGCGTTTTCTACCTTGATCATCTGTTGGCCCTACAGCCTCTCTAGCAAGCTACTGCTTATGACCTATTTGTTGAAGGATTTATTAGATGTTAAAAAATGGGAGTTCCTCATAGTCCTTTTGCCCTGTTTTTTGCTGCCTCTACCTTCACAGAATCACAGAATCAGTAAGGTTGGAAGGGACCTCTGGA
>NW_028185950.1:657332-685933 GCF_003343005.1 Rhea americana | reverse complement strand
CACTCCCAGGTCCTTCTCTGCAGAGCTGCTCTCCAGCAGGTCAGCCCCCAGCCTGTACTGCTGGATGAGGTTATTTCTCCCTAGGTGCAGGACTCTGCACTTGCCCTTGCTGAAACTCATGAGGTTCCTCTCCACCCARCTCTCCAGCCTGTCCAGGTCTCTCTGAATGGCAGCACAGCCCTCAGGTRTGTCAGCCACTGCTCCCGGCTTGGTATCATCAGCAAACTTGCTGAGGAGGCACTCTGTCCCTTCATCCAGGTCATTGATGAATTAGTTGAACAGGAGCTTAAGGAATTTCCTGATTTGATTTATTTTGTAGTTTTTAAGTAAGTCTTCTATAGTAGCACACATGTGTCCAATCCTATATTTTTGTTGACTCTGATAGAAATAAAGAGCGAATTTCTGCTTGGGAGAGGATAAGCTCAGGAGACCTGAGGATGAGAATATTGAATTACTACTCTCTTTATTGCTTGACATAACTTGTTTAGCTTTTCATTCACTTCCTCAACGGTGACTACAGCTAACAACAGTAAGTTTGGCTATTTTTCTGAAGCAGCTAAAGATATGAAAGCTTTGTATGGCATATGTGTAATCTTGCTAGCCTGTTGTTCTGTGGCAGTCTCTTTCCTGAGGTGCTTTTTGCTAAAGGAAAGTAGTTATTTTTGCCAAAGAATTAATATGAAGGACAAACTTGCAAAGGCAATTTGTTGAGGTAAAACTGGAACATTTTAGAGATGAGTTTGAAAGGAAGACTAAAGAAGAGAGCAAGAAACAGAAAATTAAGTAGGCAAGCTGTCTTCTGTGAGCTAACAGTGCTCTCAGAGTGCTGAGACTTTCTTCTATCAGAAGGGAAGCATTATAAGAACACAGATTCAGGCAAAAAGCAGAGCAGATCAAAGATCATCCGTCTCYTGTAGCAATAATAATTTCTTAGCTTTTATCTCACTGTGAATCTAAAAGCACTTGCAAAGGAATTGGTATAATTTTCCCCATTAGTCTGTGGTCAGCTAATAGCCAGACTGGAAATTGAACTTGAGTGCTGCGTTGTCAGTCCAGTGAGTCACACTGGTACCATGGGGTCTTTACTCAGAGGAGGGGACTTTTGACTAGCAACGAGCAGGTATGTCTTGGCATATCCCTGTAACCCYCCTTCTGTTCCTGGGATTGCAGTCGGATCAATATGAGGTATGCAAGTCATGCACCAAACTGAAGGGAGGCTGCACTCGTTGCCCTGYGCAGCAGTAGGAAACTCAAGAGAAGACATTGGAATTAGAATTTGTACTGGAGTTCCTGAGTCTAGTTTGCCCATTTTTTGGCCTGGGCAGAAGGGTGAGAAAGGTAGATCTCGTGTGGCTGGGTTTTCTTGTGGCCATCTAGCTTGCCTTGGGAATCAAGCAAGGCTGTTAAATGGCTGCCTAAATATTACAGCTTTGAAAGGGGTTGAATGAAAAATCCAATATGTTTTTCTTAATCTTGAATCCATTGTTATGAGACGAGTTATTTTATAGGTCGAAAATTAATTGAGAACACTCACAAAAAGACCTTCAGCAGCTAAAATTGTGCTCCTATAAGCCTGAACCTGGTTGTTTTAAAGAAATAAAATACGGCTGTCAGAAGCTAGTTTAATAAAAGTGGTTTCAATACATGAGATAATGTTGCAGCGACTACAGATTGACTGACTAGTTCTTGCCTCTTGGAACAAACTGCTTACATTTAAGTAAAACCATTTTAGAATCCCCAAAATGACATTATCGGTGGATTTAGGCGAGTCTAAATGCTTGTTAGAATATTGCAATAAATGTAAAGATGTAGGTATTCTGATATTATCCAAGAGGCAGATAAAACCTTACCCTAGGTTTTTGCAGTAACCCAAATGTACGTTATCTGGTTTCATTTTGTATCTTATTATTCCAGTTGACAACAAGAATCAGATATATCAGATAAGCTTAATGTGGAGAAGAGTGTCAGCAATATCAATTTTCTCTGCTTTTATGCTTCCTGCCCTGCTAATACGCTAACCTGGTGATCTGATTTCTCCTGGCCATACTTTCTTGGGTACTCTTTTCCTATTTCTATTTCTCTTGTTTTGTGCAACTCACTGTATATAATGTACACATAGATGCCTTTACTTAGTTCTTCCAGGAGGAAAAGGAAACTACAGTAATAAATGAAGTCTGTCTAGTTGGAATGAAAACTGAAATAATGTTGCAGAGAATATCATGTCTGTGACTCTAGTTTACTTTGTGATAGATCTCTGTTTAAAATCCAAAAAAAATATATACATATATATATATACACACACACACACATAGTGTAAATATCTGTGTGTGTATACGTGTGTGTGTGTGTGTATATATATATATATATACACACACATATACATATAAACAAATTTTCATACAATAAATGGCAGAGTAACATTTTGTGACTTTCTGAGAAGATCAGGAGAGAAGCTCCTCTTCCATGCAGAAAATATTTCAAAATTTAAAATAATTTATATCATTCTTCATCAGGAATAATAATTAAGATCAAAATATTCCAATACATTTGAGAGAAAAACTTATGATTTGAAATGCTGCACTGAAATTCTCCTTCTACAGTCTGTGTGAGAGCCTTAATTACCAGGCTGTGAATTATTCAAGGATTAGTATATCAGAATCGCTTTGCCTAGAATTTATTCTGCTCTGTGCATTTCAGATTGAGGAGTTTGAATTGCATCTCCCTTGTAGGTGAGTGGTATGCTCATCAGCAGTCTGCCAAATAACTCCCTTGGATCTGACTGAGATTTTGAAGTGGCAAAGTGGAAGGACTGCACAGAGGTAACTTCCACCAAGGCAGAGGAACAGTTGTTGTRAAAATAGAGATGTCAGCTGGCGGCTTGACCAGTCTTTTAACCTTCCTTTTCCATGGTTGTATTCTGYGATCTTGTCCAGGAAACCTTTACAAGGAGCTGTACTTGGAAGGCCAATTGAAGACGATAGCCRGAATATGAATCTGGGAAAGGATGGCAGAGGGAGAGGCTGGGGGAGAGTTTCAGTGGTGGAAATAGGCCTTTCAACCAGCAGGTGTTGTAAGGAGATGGCGGAGAGGCCAAGACTTTAGTTTTTGTAGAAGGACGCTAGTCAGGAATAGGGAGCAGATCTTGGTATAAGACTGTGGAAGGGACTGACAATCCTATCTATGCAAAGAGGAAAGAGAAATTGTTAGTGAGGGTAAGCTGGAAATTGCGGAAAGGCATGGGAAGCAGTGAGGAGRTGTCCTGAAAGGAGATGACGCGAGTGTGTGGGTGTGCATGTTTTTCATGACGGGGACCGTCAGTTCAGCTATTCTGGCTGGGAAAGTTGAGCCGAGGCTGCAGACAATAAAGCGAGGAGGACAAGGAGCTCTCCAAGCGTGTGCACACAGCTGAAGTGCTTTCAGTAGCCTTGCCTGAGCAGCACTTCTGCACAGAAAAGCCTTCAGGGATGCAACCACCAATCTGATCACTCATGGCATTGAAATGAATCAACAGTAAAAATACTTCTCCTCCCTCCCCCGCCAACCTTTTCCCTCCCCCTTCTTTACCCTACTGGACCTGTTTTCAAGTACCTGAATATCATGGTGAATACAGATATTGAATTATTTTGAGTGCCAGGCTATCTGTTTCTTAATGGATGGGGGAGTATGGAGTTTGAGAAAGAGCTTTCTTTTATGTTGGTTTATAACTAGCAAAACGGAACCTTCCTGTAAGGAAAAGGAACTAGAGAAGTCTTAGCTCTGTTACTCCATTTTAAAGCCCATTTTTCTTGTTATTTAAACCTCTGCAGAGCAAACCTTATATATGACACTTGCTATTACAGATGGTGTGGACTGGCTTCTAAAAACTCTGGTATGAATCATTACCCCTATGTAATGCACCGTGGGCCAGCCATGCATGGTATTCTTGAAAGGGTAAACTCAGCTGGCTCACATTAGCAGGAACCAACATTTATTTCAGTCTGCTACTGAGTGATAGTCCCTTCAGTGTTGTTCTCATTGCCAAGTCTACTTTGCAAAGCCCCTACAGATGCTGCTGATACGTTGTTGGGAGCAGTGATTCTTCACGTCATTGCTCATGCGACCATCTCGAACTTATCTCTTACTATCCAAGGGCAAATTTTTATTCATCATCTAGCAAGAATGTATCAAATAAATTCCTATGGTAAAATAAATTGGGGAAATTCTTCCTGTTAGTTCTGGAGAAAGCTTCATTCCAGTTATGGTATAGAGTAAGTGAGGAGGAGTATTTTGGTGTGTGTGTGTGTTTTTGGTAGTTTTTTTTTCCCTTCCTAAATAGCTGAGGGAAAATACAGAAACAAGAATGCAGACTTTCAGCTCATGAGAATTAAATACTGGAATGACTCTGAGACGTGTGGGTCACAAGGCAAACCTGGTGAACTTGCACGTGTAACAGACACTTTCCCAATGCTATGTTGTAACTTCATCAGTACTAAAATGTGACCTGTGCATTGGGCAAAGAGAACCAAAGGACATGTATAGTGATGGCAAAGAGGAAAACCAATGGAAGGGGGTAAAGTAAACCTGTCTAGGCAGTGAAAAATTAAAAACAAATGAGATGTGAAATTCTTTTAAAAGAAATTTTGGTTTTGAAGGTAAAGAACTAAACCAATGCCCTTTTGTATGAGTAAGGCCTGAAGAGTACAGCACAATATATATTGTATAACAGCTATGTATCTTCGTTGTTATTCCTGTAAAGAATTTAGTGAAATTAAGGTTCTGTACTATTGTAGTCAGTAGGCAGTGTGGCACTGACTTTGTGGGGAATGCACTGCAGGCTGCATTTGCCCCAGCAGKTTATCTAAGACACCATCTAACTGAGAGCTTGCAAATGATGTTACTGCTTCTTCCAGTGCAGCTCCAGGCTAGACTGAGGTGGTTTCCAAAGAGTAAGAGGTTTCTATGGAGAAACTGCAAACTTGAGGGGGAAAAAATATTTTTAGGATAAGACTGAGAAATAATTCTTAAAACGTAATTTCATTCAAGAAAGACGATGAAGATTTTATCCCCCTTCCCTTCTGACCTTCAAGCTCTTTGCTTGGAGACCAACACCTCCAAGAGCTCCTGTCTATAAAGCTTATGTCAACTCACAGAGGAACAAAAGCCCTATATGGTGTAAGTGTTCATTGTACAGAGGACAGCATCAATTGCTTTGAGCAGAAACCGTAGGGTGCCAACTGGCTGTGTTGTTCAGCTCGTTAGASAACTGCGCACACCACTGCTCTAGCTGGAGTTGTTGTGGCCGGGTTTGCGAACAATGTGCAAAAAGCCTCTTGTGCTCAGCATCAGGGGGGTTGCATGTCTCCRTGTCAAAACTGAACACGCCACTTAAATGAATGCTACTTGATCCACTTGGCTGTGCTTCTCTATAAAGTATTCACAGGATTGCACCCAAAATAAATTGCATTCTGATTACTATGAAGTTATTGTAATTGAGAAGATGGTCAGAGAAGAGTAGCTAAGGAATTAACAGGAGTCTGGAGGATTTGATTAATGAAGAAAATTGCTAGAAGGTGCTGGGGGTGACAGTAGGAGAGGTGGAAAATAATACACTGTAAATACTTGAAGAACAGAAATGTGGAAGGAGATTATTTAAAAGAGGAAACAAGTTGAAGCTGGAGAGGTATGAAATAAATTTAAGGAAGGTGAAAGTTCCTAAGAGTGAGATGTTTCAGGCTGTAGACACGTTATCTCAAAGGAACGCTTGACCGAGAGCATGTCTTAAAACTAAATTATACTGAGGTGGAAAAATATCCTATAGGGGACAATCCTTTATGGTAAAGGAGGTAAAGATTAAAACTGGCTGTTTAGATATTCATAGCAGGATTAAACACTGATAGCCATGGCCAGCTTTCTAATATTTTAAAACCAAAGCATTATGTAGGCATGCAAATAGGAATGATTTATTCAAGCATCCTAATGCATAGACTTTATGGAAGCGAAAAACAGGAAAGTCATGAGTCCTGGCATATCTCAAAAAAAAAAAAAAAAAAAAAAAAAAAAAAAAAAAAAACTTACCATCAGTATGACTTCTAATGTCATCTAAGATGAATGAAATACACCTTTGTTACACTACAAAATGAGTTTTTATTTGTGTACTAGATAGCAGTGGTTGTGTTTTAGACCTGTCCCAGTTGCTGCAGAGTGCTGTGGCTCCTGAAGATGGGTGAGATGTCCCGAAACAGTGTTGTAGAAGGAAACTTCTAGTTTTGCTACAGGGTGGGACTTAATGACACCAAACACAACCTTTTGCTGTCTGCTCAACACACTTAATAGAAAACCTGTCTTTAAAATGACTCGACCAACTCAAATCATAATTCAAATCATTACATTTGCAAAGCAAATGTACCAAGGTTTTATGACATGTAGAGTACCTAACTTCTCCTAAGCTGTACACACCTGTGGCCAGGGAATGGCTTCCTCCCGTCCGAGTGGCTACCAGCAGCTGCGGTAACTGGCCAGCTCCTGCTTGGCCATGCAGAGGCTCTCGCGCTCCCTCAAGGAGCCCCGTCACTGCTCTTCCCTCCTTCACTCACCTCCTTTCACTTTATTCCGTGCTGCCAGGCAGCATCAAGTGCAATGGATACGCTGAGGTCTCTGCAATACATCTTTACATGTAATGCAGCCGCTTAGTGGTCCAAAATGCTCTGCAGGAACACGTAGGAACGTGTCCTGTAGATATATAGCTGTCTTTCRAGTGTAGTATGAAGTCAATATTGTCAGCAAGAAAGATTATGTGCCACATGCACCTTATATTTTACTTTTAATGAAGCATTAATTACAGAAACGTCTTATTCGTATTAATACGTTGTTAACTATAGCCTAATAAAGATACAAAATGTATGAAATCAGTTGCCTATAGATTTAAGAAATGTACATATATGAAAATTTTGTAATTTATTTATTAATCTGTTGAATGCAAGCTTAGCATTAGTTTGAACATAAAAGCATTCAATTGACTCTTATATGACAGTGAATTGCACTGTCTTTTTTCTTGCCTCCTTATTGTAAGTCAATTTAAAAATACCTGGATCCTGGTTAGAAAATTCACTTCAGTTATGACAATTTCAAATTATAATGTACACTAAAAATTATCATTTGTCCTCTAACAGCTTATTAGTTTTTAAAATCTACATTTCAAGATCATTTTCAGGTATGCAGAGGATTTTAATTCATAATAAAATGTCTATATATATATATTTGTTTCTGTAAAATCGTAACTTGAGAGGATATGTGGAAAGTCTATTATTCATACTGAGCTCCTCAGTATGTGATCAAGCCATAGTTATTTTTTCTGTTATTTATTTATTTATTTTTTGACATGGTGAAAAATAGTATCAACTTTTTTTGCAGCATTTGATCTAAAATACTGAGAGCTCTGTTTATAAATTTTAATAAAATTAGATCCAGTAGGAGTAAAATTTTTCTAGTTCTGTCTAGCTGGGAAGCAGATTTCTATAATGCTTTTTTTATTTTGTTAAAAGCTGTTGCTGAACTTCCTATAACCTTGGGACTGTAAATAGAGCCAACCACAGACATTATGTACATTCTTTAATTTTACTGACAAAATAAGCACAAATGAGTCAGTAAATTATCTGGATACCTGCCCTATGAGTAAGTAATGTATACGGGTTGCTAATGCAACTGCAGTGAACTGATTGTGTTGCTGACTAATTAGCCTCTTATCTATCACATGCCACGGACTAGCAGAGCTTGGTCACTTTGGTCTGCTGGAGCTTTTAGTCTTGCTGAAGCACTGGCTGAGGAACCCCAGGGCTGGAGAAGAGCCCAATCCAGAAGGAAAAATGGACACAGGCCTGGGAAAGGAGCCCCTGGCTTTCTCCACGCATTGGTGCTCATCTCATGGTAGCCTCACATGGAAGCCTCCTGCTTCTAGCATAACATTGTACAAGTTTCCTTCAAATGTCTTAGCAGAAATATTTAGATTATATCTCACTAGATAGATTTTAATCAGATTTTTTAAAGATTAGAACTTTTAGACATTCAATATTCTAGTCCCAAGCTCAAAGCACCTGAGCAATGCTTAAATTCAAGCATATGGATACTTGCTTCCATAGAAGGGTTCACTRGCATTTCTTCCATGCATCAAATTTAGTAAATACTTATCTGATGAGTTAGGGGGTTGCAGATTTGGACTCTTGTTCTAACCATAGTGTAGCATTGAGCCCACAACACAGCTGACAAAGCCTAAAACCCATAAGGGTTTATATTTGTTATTAAAAAGGCAAAAACTCATGGATAACGTATGTGGTCAAAACAATTGTACACATTTAAAATATCAGTTAAACACAGAAGGAGAAATAGGCTGTGTACTATGCTTTAATGTTCACTTTTGTGAAATTAGGAAAAGAAAGGCCAGTTGTATTTGCTCTTTGAAAGTAGCAGTCGCAGCTGTAGCCAGCTGAGGCAGAAGCTTGTGCCATGAGGTCATTCTGGAAACCAGAATTAGTAACGGATCAAAGTTATAAAGCTATGATCTGACCTACAATTGTGTCACCAAGCTTTTCAAGGCAGGTGCATTGAAGTATGCTTCTAAGTGCTCAACACGGAATGAGACAGATGCGATAAAGAGTAACTCTTCAGGGACAGGAGGAATGAAAAGTAACAGATATGCCACACCATCCAATTCGCTATATTTGGCAAGAAAAATATAATATATATAAAAGGTATGTCTATTGGCGAGCTCAGGAGGATATACCATGCTTGGGATGATCCAAGATTTTATGCCCATCAGGGCTCTACTGGGTGAGCTCATCAGCTGTTGCAGTTACCTAGTTCTCAAGTTCTCACAGACCTACAGATAGACAAGTTGTTTTTCTTTATTTTTTTTTTATTATTATTTAGAAACCAAGTGGGTTATTCGGGCTTTCTTCCTGGCCGCTAGCTGTGTACTCTAAGAACAACGTTGGGTAGATCTTCTTTAAGCTTTAAACACTCTTGGGGCTAGCTGAGCCTGAGGAACCCTGCGGCTGTGGATGTTGTATCCCATTACAGCTGCTGGCAATGAAGACTATAGGGATTAAGAAAAAAATCCCACTGGGACCTTGCAACATCTTATGGAAACCAGGCTATAAGGGATTTTTTCCGTATTTGACAAAGAGTCCCTAGGCACAGTAGAGTTGTCATGGATACTCCTACTCCAGGACATTGCTATAAATCCTGTCCTTCATTACATTTATAAAATTCTCAGCACTTTTAAATCGACTCTCAGTACCATTACAAAGCTAAATCAAAGGAGAGGGTACAGTGCTATAAGAATATCTTTTATGTTTCCTTAGGCATGGTGAGAGTCCTGGTGTTCAAAGAACTTCCATGGTGGCAATAAGCCATCACTTAAGCATCATTAGGACACTCTTAATATAAATAAAAGTAAAATTTGTCATGATCTGACTGGAAATTCCTAAATGGTATAGGTACATGACTGCTTTTTCTGTCTAAAGTATTCTCTGTTCCCTTGACTGAGTCAAGCTATTTTGGATTCATGACATTGGTTAATGAGCACAGACCCATAACCCCGGAGCTGTTCTGTGTATTTTGAAAGTTGGTGCAAAGGCCAAGATGAAAGGTTAGTTTGTTTATTTGTTTAATTGTAAGGATGTGGGGAGAAATTTTCTGTGTGTTAAAGTTCCAAACCAGAGTGTGTAAGGCGAGCTGAAAATAAGGGCCCTTATTAACCTGCCTTAGCTTTGGAGTGGGTCTATATTTAGTGGCCTGGCAGACTCTACTCTATTTCCCTGCTAATTGCCTATTACTGCAAAAGATTTGTACACATTCCTGTAGAATTAATTTAAACTGGACAGTGATACCCCAGGAAGAAGCCAGGTGAATAGATGATGGGTCRTGAAAGGCATCTGCTTTCATAGATCCTTAAGTGTTCTTCCTAGGAGCTGACAGGAGCAGCAATACCAGGATTATTGCTCTTACAAGCAGATGTAGGGGAAATGGACAACATCTTTCAAAACACTTGGGTTTCAGACTGAGTCCTCCTAAAAAAMATCTTCAAATTGAATTGCCTGTCAAGCAAGCAATGAAGTGTGCCAGCATTCAAGTGTGATCTTTAAATGTTATAAAGACTAAGTTGCAACTTCTTCTGAGAAGATGATGTGATACCTCACTGGCTTGAGTGAGGCAGACAGTGGATAGCCAGTTAGGATCTGAGTGACAAATAAGTGTGTGCCAATAATACTGCSTTTTGGCTGTGGCTAGTATGGACATTTGTAGATGAAGGTGTTCACTTCCAGAGCTCTGTCTGCAGTAAAGAAACRTAGTTTTAGTTGTTGTTGGCTGCTATGATGGACCTGTCCGGTTGCACGTGACCTATTATTACTCTGTCCGTCCATTCTCGGCACCTGGAAGTGAATCYAGAGACATGTCCTACAGAAAAGACAAAGAACAAGTACTGTCTCCTCCTGAGCTGCGTCTTGCCTAGGGCCTGTTAAAGATAAGAAGTTTTCCTGTCGCCTTCACCGAATTATTCGTATGTGTGCTTCTKTTATATACGCACTGCATTTTCATGAGAGCACTCCATTTCTTCTGGCTTTCTCCTGGTTTCCAGCTATGATGTCAGTGATATATTCTAAGCCAGAGTCAAATCCTGCACTACTTTGTTTTGCCTTTGGCACAAAGTATTTTGCTGGTTTCTCTCTCATGTGAGGATGAGCAAAAATACAGTATTAGTGAGAATTAGATGSGGGGAAATCCTGCCTTTATGCTGTAGTCTGTCAAAAAATGTTCTCTTGGTAGCTTTTTGAACTCCAGGTACAGGAATAAATAAAGAAGCTGGCATTTCTTTTGGCCAATGATTGAATTGAGCTTGAATGTATCATTCCTTTTCTCTTTTTTTTGTGTGGCTGAGATGTACTAAATAACATCAAAGAATGAATCTGTATCATAAAATTAAAAATAATGAATTTATGTAGGTGCTTATAGAAAATGAGCTACTACTATTCAGAATGGTAGTGATAAATAGTCTAAGTTGCACATCACACTAGGAGATACGACACACCTTTAAAAAGTGGTATAATTTGAAGGCTTTCTGCTATAAGCCATCTTTAATATTTGGTGAGCCCACTGAAATTGTTAGCTATGGAATAGTGTTTGCAAAAGGAATCAGTTTTGAGAAGTTTCGGTGTAGATGCTGGCATCCTCCACGTGCATGAACCAGTGTAAGGATGCAATACCCTTAAGTAAAGCAAGAGGAAGCTTTATAAAGGTAAYGTGTAGAAAGAGTTTCGTGGCCTGAGTCTTTGATGGGCTACTGAACTTATTCTTGAACATCCARGAGGGACTGTTAAGCTGTCCTCATGACAGGGTTGAAAAAGTGATTATGGTAAATCTACACTTCAATGGATCTCCAATCATTAGCTTCAGCCTCAGGTGTACTAACCTTTCCAGGCAAATAAATCAAAAATGCTCAAAAGTTTTAGATATGCTGAAGGCAACACCCACCTTCTGCATAGTAAAAACATCAAAAGGGAAAAGAGGGCTTCATAATAATGAAGTTTGGAAACCTGCAAAATTATAGAGGTCACTTCATATCCTGCTGGCCCTTGAGCAAAAGTGTTTCAAGGCATTTTAGTTCTTTGACCTTCTTTGTACATATTTGAAAGCCACAGCTTTTTACCTAAAGCATTCTAAAGAAGATTAAACAGCTTTTTAACATCTGCTGTGTTCAGTGTGTAGAAAGAGCTACCAATTTTGCTTGCTTTAAGATGAATAGGTTTTTCATGATTTGGAAAAGGTGTTTAAACATATTTTGTTTTATGTTTGTGTGTTCCATTACACTCTGCAAATGGAAAAAAAAATTAACTTGCCTTAATATGGTGACTTTCATTCAAAAGGAAATAAATGCTTTAAAAACAAAGCCATATTAGAGGTCAGTTCGCTTGTGGGGATAAAGAGCAGCATCTGTTTAGCAGCAGGCAGCAACTCTACATAATGACATAGCAGAGAAGCATATCAATGCAAATGAAAAACAGGAAAAAATTAGAGGATAAAAATGTGAAATAACTGAGCTGGAAGCACAACTGGTCTTTAAAAATCTTGCAAATGAAGGACTTTTAATAAATACTGTTTGCTTTTCTTATTTTATATGACGATATCTCGCTGGAGGCTTTGTGTTAATCGGAGAGGGCTCTGCTATTCCGGACGAAGCTGCTCGGGCTGGAGAGGCCTCCCAGCACGTCGGGATTTGATTTAACAAATTAACACAATTGCTGCACAGAATGGGGAATTTGTCAGTGCCCAGAGACTCACTCGTAAGTAATAGGAGCATGGCCCTGGAGAAGGGTGTCAGGCATGCCACCAGGAGGTTTGGAGGCCCCTGCAGAAACCACTTACTCCTGAGAGTATGATGTTCCTGGTGTCCTGYCTAAAACAGAGCTCCTGATAGTGCAGCAGCGTCGGCTTCCTGGTGCGACTTTGCTTCCGATGCCAGCGACAGCTTCCTGCGCTAGGGAGGCTCTCATTACCAGCACCAGTCCAAGTGCTAATCCAAGGCTGCTYCATTTGTAACCCCCACGGACCATCTCGCAGGACCGGAGGGCAGCAGGCATCGGGTGGGAGATGGTGGCATTTGCAGTGTACTCTCACGCTGCTAATGAGAACCAGCATTGAAGCRCTCTGATTCCTTGGCTTTCACATAAATTCCTGCTTAGGGTGTATAACCTAAAAATACAAGCCTCCCGCTTGGAATAGCCTCACAATGAGATGRGGGGAAACTCGTCTGGAAAAATAAATGAGAATTTTTGAACTGCAGATGAAGAGCCAGTTGCTGAATCTCTTTCTTATCCAGTTTTTCCTTGACTTCAAGAGGAGATTGAGCTGAGGACAGRACTCAGATTTGGCCTGGGGTTTCTGGAATTCACATTTTACTGTTGCCTGATATCCRTTGCCTTGCATTGAGTTAATTAGCCTGTGCTGAGGATCAATCTTCTTTTCACGCTCTATACTTGCGTGCTTTCCTTCGAGGTTACCTCTGCTGGGATTGAGAGATTGCCTCCTTGCGAGGTTATTCAGATGAGGAGTCTAAAACTAGAGCTGAGCAGACCTTGTCTGATGGCTGATAAAAGCTTTCTSTAAGTTAAGGCAGTGGTTCTCTGGACAAGCTATATGCACATGTAAGATGCATCTGGAGAGGAGCAGGAGGCTGAGGTGTCCGCACAGAGATGCTCCCAAATCCCACAGCTTTGGGGGACAGAAAGTTTCATGTGTCACCCTGATGGGACTTCGCATTCAGGTTCAAACTTCTTGGAGCGTGCAGCATATCAGAATTTAGTGTGCTTTGTCCCCGGGATAAAAGCCTTAAAACTGAGGTCCTTATAGCTCAGCGTATTTGCTRAGATCTCCACTACTCTCTCAGTAAGGATATTAGTTGAGGAAATAAGTTTTGCTCCCTTAGGAACCRTGGTACACTGCCAGTTTGTAAATACACAGATGCCATCATAAAAAAAAAATCTAAATATTTTTCTAAGCTGTGATGTCTGAAACATTGTTTTGTATTCTAAAAATGTCTTGCTTTGATATCGAAGGCTTAGATCTTGCAGAAGCTAATACGTGTGACTTAATTTTTTGTAGCTAAAGAAAATTGTAAAATTCTAATGGCAGCTATTGTTAGTATATTCACAGGGAAAAAATACATAAAGCCTATGCCAGAAAATACAGCATAAAGTTTACAATAAAAGGATGTTAGTCATGGTGYAACAAACTTCAGGATAGAGGGACGGGAATATAACCTACCCTTTATAGCCTTAAACTAGCCTTTATAATTGCATATCTTCTCCTTTTGCTTCAGCTCTTAGCTTGAGCATCCCAGATGATTTGAATTCTTATGTCGAGCTGGAGGGGAGCGAAGCTGCCAGATATTTTAATGTGGCTTTATATTTGTCACATGAGGTGTTTGGCTCAGAGACATTGATTTCACAGCTTTGTCTTACGCAAAAATGGAAAAACTTGCAGCACGCTAAGTGCTGCAAATAGGCTCCAATTATTTCACGCCTGTATCCTCTTGGAGATTGCAGCGCAGCAACAGCCTTCGCGGTGCTCTCCCTCAACCCCAGGCGTAGGCTGGGCTCGTGGTGCYGGAGGTGGCATCTCCCGTGCCACGGGGCTTGCAACCTAATCCCCCTGCGTATCTGCTGCCTCCTTGCAGAGAAGGATGTCGCTGCTGTTTTTCTTTGAACTGTGGAGAAAAGAYATGGTTTGTGCTAATTCCCAACCCCAGTCTTGAGAGATGAAAAAACGAGGACACACAAATCTATGAGAAACTGTGGGGCAAGATGACTCTGGAGGAATGATAAATTTAACCAACACAAGGCTTTTATTTTGATGCCATCGCCACTTCCATTGGAGTGCAAAGGTCCCTGCTGCAGCTTTGAAATCAGGTTGGCTTCTTTGTGCTTTAACGCTTCTCTTTTCAAACTGCAGGCAGCTGCGGTATTGCAGAAACTCCTGTGCACGGCGGCTGCCAAGCTCGTGCAAGCTAGCGACTTCGAGTCGTTGCATTGCAAATGGCCTTGCTGTTCTCTGCCCCTCCAGCGCAAGCCAGGTAAACAGGCAAACTGATACTCTCATGGCAAACGCGTTTAATAGTTTACTCTTGGGATCCTCATCAGGAAAGGTGGTGGAGGGAAGAGGAGGAGAAAAAAAAGCGTCTTTCCATGCTTCATGTTTTTAGAAGCCATAATTAATGCAAGATAACTTAAACTTTCCTGGAAAGTATTTGCTTTGTGAAAACACAGCATTCCTACTCCGCTTTGTAATCCATGTCCAGTATCTTGTTTCTTTTTGTATTTACTGTGGCTTTCTTCTTCTCATTAGTTCCTTAAGCTTGTCAGTGAATAGTCTTTTATGCATGCATAATAAAGAGTTTGRTGATTAAAAAAAAAAAAAAAAGAAAAACAAAATGCTTTGGGATTTGATTATTCAAATCTTTGTGTTGTCCCTGTGGAGTAAATCTGCAACTGAGACAGGTAGAGTTTCTCAGGCTTGATTTGAGGATAAAACCCCTTGGAGAATGGCTTTGGTGAAGGGCAGGAAGGAAGGTCTGGAGGCTCTGATGTAGCTGGACTGTCTTGCTGTTGCTGCTAGAGGACTCTTGGGAGACCTTGGTGTATTATTTAGGAAAGAGTATCTGATACTAAAGAAGCCCACTTAGGTCTGTTAAATTCATTTAAGGTTGTGGGCACGATCCCTTAATAAATGAGGCTGGATGAGGTAGTTGTGTAGGTAATTAAACCTGATGAGCCAGGAGGAGGTCCTTCCCCATGCTGTGAAGAGCTCTATGTAGAAGGAAGCTACTTAAATTGCTTTGAAATATGGGTGATTCATGGAG
This sequence comes from Rhea americana, assembly GCF_003343005.1. Taxonomy (NCBI): domain Eukaryota; kingdom Metazoa; phylum Chordata; class Aves; order Rheiformes; family Rheidae; genus Rhea; species Rhea americana. The sequence continues at coordinate 670,545 of NW_028185950.1, read as the reverse complement.
GATTGAAAGGGTGCTGGCGGTTCAGAGCGGATGCTGTTCAGTGGAGAGCATGGCAATGCTAAGTATTTAATGGTGTTACTGTTTTGGACTTTGGCGTTCAAGCTGATGTGTATCACCAGGAGTGCCAAGCAGGTAAAGCATCAAACTGAAACAAAAAGAAAAGGTTCGGCCACGTCGGACAGATTAATACACACTAGGCAAGTACATACACGACCTGGGTTGCATTCACAAGCTCTCACTTCCGGCTCTTTATGGATGACCACCAAAGTCTACTTCCGATGTGCTTAGACGTTAACAGGCGCAGATTGCCCTAAGGAGGAGCAGGCTGGTGGATACTATAGATCTGCCCTTTTTCCGCAGTGTCGGTTGATGTATGCTCCAAAGARCTGTGATACGATGTTATTGCGCTTACGCAGCCTCCTGTTCAGGTCAGAGCTGTCCTTTGTAGCCCAGCAGGGATGTGATGTTTGGTCATTCTAACTACTGTTCACTCTGAAGCAGATTGGCCGTGGCATATTACTTCAGATTTAAAAGAGACTATAAAATGCATATAATTTTGAACACTAATATTGATAAGCAATTGATATGCCAGTGTTGTCAATGCAGCTCTGCACAGGTGGATCTACGAGCATGTAAACACATCATGTAAAACTGGAGGAAATGCTGCTGGCCTCTTCTGTCTCGCTTGGGTCCTCCATGACATTTCTCAGTTCACGGATGGACACAAATATTTGAATGCAAATATCATCAAGGATTTTGGCAAGAACGCTGCTAGACAGTGTGATGAAGACGGGTTACTGCTTGTCCCGTGACCTCTGCACCACAGAGTCCAGGCCAAGGCAATAGCATGCTTTGGCAGATACACTAGGTTCTAATTGATTTACAAGAATAAATCCAGCTCTTGGTGTTTGCACTGTGTAGGCCTGCTGTATGGGTATATAGCAAGCACTGGTCATAAWAGGTTCCTATTACATTTCACTGTTGCTTATATCTACTGGAGCATTCATCTGCTGCTCCTCCACAAGAATTCCCAATCATCTCCCTTCAAATAGTAGCCAAAAATGCTTTCCCTACGTACAGGCCGGGTTTCTTTCCTGTTGTCATTTGCCTCTAGACCTTTGATTTGAGGTATACTCTCTGTTTATACTGACATGTAATAGGATACCACATTACATTCCCGGGTGAGCAGATGAGCCTGCGAGCTGCTGGAATAGGCATTGTCTGTATAAATACTGAGTTAAATTACAGGTGGAAAATGCAAGCTGCTTGCAGGTTGAAATGTGTAGCATGCTCTTTCATAATCAGAGAGTTGAATGCACCTAGGATTTGGAAGAGGGGCAAAACTCCCGGTTTTAAACCACTCTAATTATGTAACAGATATACTAGAGGTATGTTGCATTTAATATAGTTATAGAAGGCCAGTCTTTGCTACTGTTATCTATAGTATGTTAAACAGTGCTTTGTGATCTATTCCAAGGGTACAAATGGGATTACTCCATGAGTAATGGAGCCCGACCCAAAAAGCCCGACTCAGTGTAAATAAAGATRTCAAATATTAGTCCTTAATAAGAATGCAAATAATGGGTGGCAGGTTCACCATTTCATTGTGTCCCTGAGCAGCTTACATCTAGTATGCCGTAAAAATGTTGTATTTTATGGCAATGGCTTATACCAAAGGTGAGAGATTTTACATTCCTCTGCTGCCAATATTCCCTTTGAACATGCCTTTCTCTCCAGCTATATACCCAGCAAATGGAGAGCTCAGTGATGTTTTCATTTAAGGACCGTATGGGAAATGTATGGGGAAAATATCTCTTTGATTGAGCTGTCATTTATTAATGACACCTTAGGAAATCCCTCGCTTGTTTGTTTTTGCTTAGATGTTCTTGCTTTCCCTTGAAATCCCCCACCCTGCCCTTGGCAAGCTGATACGGTTATTTGTTTGCTGGGGAAATGGAAAAAGATATGTCTACCGAGGGTTAAACTTCAGTTAGAGGAATAAACAGCAAGAGCAAATGAGATCCCTAATAAGGCTCTTGCTTCTGTGAAAGTGTCCTTGATGATGCAGATGGAAGGTAGATCAGTATGGAAAACATGGTCTAGATGCTCTTTCTAAGCAGAACGCTTTATATATATCATATATATATATATATATATACACACACACGCACACATAAATATCCATATAATGTTGTTCCAAGCATTGGCAGCTCTTTAAAGGAGCAACGAAAGCTCCTTATTTCGGAGAAATACCACATCAACAGGCTTTTTTGCCTCAGCATAGTCCCCAGTGATTAAAGCTACACCTACAAGAAAAGCTGAAAGCTTTGCCTGCGAGCCTTCCTCCTCCCTAATGCAACCAAARGACCATTCATTATCCCCCCCAAGGCAGAGTATAAGAACAAATCCTCTCTAGACCCTGTTCCATAAAAAGCGATTCAAACCACGCTCTTGTTCAGCGGTAGACTCAACCGTACACAAAAATGATTTAACATTGCGGCATTGATTTCCTGGTAGGATACCCCTGCTCTACCTGTATATAGTCTCCTCTCTGATTTACTGCTGTAGAAATTTTGCAGGAAGCTGCTTTGAGTTATGAGTGTTTTTAATGCAAAGCCTAATTCTCAAGGGTTAATTGTAATTGATACATTATAGACTTGAAGAGTTTGAAAGACTCCTTGTGCTTATACAGTATGAGCTCGAGAACTGTCATTTTTATAAGTATATCTATCAAACTATTAGAGTCCATAACACCTGAACAAGCTTTTATTAAATGTCAACTTAGTAAATAATTAACCCTTCATTGGCCATTACATGTAGTGTGTCAACATTTATTTTGTTCCCTGGTTGAATTGTAGCCCAAATTAATGTTGTGAGCAACTATCTGTTTATCATAGATAGATCATTTATCTCATAAGCAGGAATGGTACTAGAAAAAAATGCAAGACAACCTAAACATGGAACTGCGCATGTTGATTACGCATATGGTTCAATACAGTGAGGCTAGGAACTGAAATTTTAAATGTAGAGCTCAAATGGGTTTGAGTAATAAGCAGGTATTATTGTGGCCCTTTGCATGGGGATGAATTTTAACTTTACTGCAGGATTAACGGGCTGCGCACCGCGTCCGCACAGCTCGGGACACCAGGCTTTCCAACAGGTAGCTCTAACCTGCAAGTTTAAGACCTGAACTTCTTAATTTTAATTATTTCAAAGAATGCTCTAGCCAGAACCCCAAATATTTCATATGTGGCAACTCTATTAATCCCGAAACATGATAGCTCATATACTTGTGTGGATTTTTTACTCTATTGAATTTGCCCTACTGATAGTTTCTTATGATCCTATCTGTGATTCCTCCTTTATCTGTAGTGAATCACTACTGACACCTTAGTAGCTAAACTGAGTGAATAGCTTTTCTGTTTTAATTATGCATATGTGTTATTTCCAAAATGATCTACTCAGTTTTTACTTAATGTAAACTTGTACAAGCAGAAAACAAATCTATCTACGCACATTTTTCTCTTTAGAGACGTGTGGTTTGAAAGCAGGTTTCCACTGCTTTGCCCCCAAAACAGAGAAAACCTGGCATATCTGTGTGCTCAGAGCTATGCTCACTTTAAGTGCACCATGTGCATCTCCTTCTCTGAATGTCTTTCTTGCGTGGGCATACCTTTCTCCATTCCCAGCTGGTGCAGAAGAAGACTTAGAGTCAGAGATGGAAATGGCCACAAGAAGGACAAAGAATCTTTCTTCTACAGTCGTACTGTCTTGTTTTTTTAAAGACCAGAACACTGAACAGGAAAAATCTATATCCTATATTAGTTTCTTATATTATCATCTTATGCTGGTGAACCTACCCCAGAATAGTTGTGCAAGGTATGTCTGAATAGCCGAAACCTTGTAGCTTGGATTGTGGAAAGGGGCAAAGAAGTTTGCAAAGCTGCTATTAGACTGTGTTCAGTCTCTCAGGTCTGTGGCTCTTGTTACTGCTTATTTACTAGACCTCTGTGGGTCATAATAATCTTTTGCTCTTTCCAGTACTCTCCTCCTTACCTCAAGTACTTCCTATTTGAAATATTTATAATACTAGTGACAGCACCGTTAGAATGAGCCAGCTCCATAGTCCTTCCACTGCAGTTGAATGAAGGGATGCTGAAGGTATAATTTTTTTTTCTCACTGCAACCTGTTTTTGACAAAATTTTGGAATTCATCCACTCATCGTATCTATCTATATGTCCAATTGATATAAAACAAGCACCAAAGCCTCTGCTAAAAATCAGAGGTGCACCACTATGCTGATACGTTTTACACTGCGACACTTGCAGGAGAAGCAACACAAGAGCAGCAAGGCACCTTGTGAGAAGGTGACTCTTGCACTCCTCACCTGAATCTTTTTTCTCTCTCCATATTGTCTTTCCCAAAAAATTCACCCTCCTCCTCTTATCCCTTCTGTTTCACAACCTGCATCCTCTGGCAAGAGGAAAGGGCAAGACCTAAATTTACGGAGGCCACGTGAGTAACAAGTTAAGGCTTTGGCTTTGCACGGCGGAATCTCAAGTCGTAACTCTGCCTTGCCGTCCCCGAATGCTCTCTCCTCCCGGTCACGACTTCCCCTACCGGCCTGGCCATTCCCATCACAAAACCCTTCGGAAATGGCCAGGGCCTTTAGGATTAATAGATGTGCTTTCATGTTTCCCTCTGCAAAATGGATATTACTCACAGCTGGAGGTTATACTCAGCGCTGATGATACTAAAGCTCCTTAAAGATATGATTCCTTATAAAAATGCAAAGGCTATTTATAGCTTGCTATTTTTTTTATATATAATGTTTACTACCTTCCCCTGCTTTCTTGCGTAGCAGAACAAATGGTATTCTGCTTCCTGAAAAAACATGTGGTGGTGTTCAACAACTTTTCAAATTTACTTAATGCTAGTTTTCATGCACAGATTTTGGAAACTACGTAAAATATGCTTTAAATAGCAGGAAAAAAATAAATATCAGAGCTCCTGCAGCTTCTTCCACTAGTTTCCTACAAGAAGTTGCCAAACAATTTCAGTGTTTTATAGGCTGTTGGCCCAAATCAAATTCTGTGTTGCTTTTGGTTTAAGGGCTAATAGCTTTTTGAAATATATTAGTGCTTCTGGTGACAGATCCAAGATTAGCTGTTCATCTGTAGTTCAAAGCGCTATTCTATAATCCTGTGGCACAGTAAACTTTATGAGGAATTTTACAAGCTTTCATGAGTACGTTGTGCTTTAAAATGCTAAAAAAAGCAGTAAACGGAAGGAGAAAACAAAGCACAGCAATGTCTTCAGCTGATGGTCCCCTGTTCTTTCAAGCACATTGTAAAGCCAGTGAGGAATAATGACTATGCAACGTACAGTGAATAAAGAAGCAACCAAGCCAAAAACTCTAAAGCAATGCAAAATTAGTTTACCAGCGGTGTATAGGCTTAATATAATTAACAGGAAGAATGGTGTAACTCATCCCTGAGCCTAAGTTGCTGGGAGGGCAGGAAGCTTTGAGCATGCACAAGGTAGCAGTGCCACTGAGARAGTGACAGCCACTGAGTCACCTTCACTGGTCTTCCCTTAGTGTGTTTTTGGAGGCAGCGTGAAAGCAAGACCTTTTGACTGCATTTGTTGGTCTTCTTCAGTTCTCTGCATAGGTGGGTAATGYAGGACAAGAAAAAGGCAGAAAGCTTCTGCGGTGAGGGTGCTTGCCCGGGGCTGACAAAACGCGCTTGTGTCTTTGCTCCATCGCAAGCCTTGGATGTGGCCTCTGCATGGTTCCTCATTCTCTTTATGCTTTATTTCTCCTTCCCCAAGGAGAAAACAGGRAAATACCCAGGCACCGTGATAATACAGAGCAACAGAGACCTGCATTGGCTCAGCACAGGAGGAACTACTCCTTTAAAAATGCTTCTGTCTGCAATGGTGAGACTCGTAGATGGGGGTGTACTTTCCTTGAGGGGATACATTTCAGAGGCAAGGTCTAGTACATAATATTCTCTCTCTGCTTCCTTAAAGATGTCATGTCTTTCATCCAAAACAATTGCTATTGTTGGGAAGAAAACAGAAAACCTTTCTGGCCATTCTTCCAAAATAAAACTAGCAATCTTCAAAGCTAAAAACAATTGCTTCAMGGTAACTTGATAAGTATTTAGATCATGTGAGGAAATAAGGTCATTTGTATTTCTGAAATATCAACTGGCAGAAAGCAGGGCAACTGCTCTTTATCAGACATTACATGCCCTCTGGAGATGTTTGCATCTAATCCCATGTAGTGGTTGGAGGAGTATTTCAGTGGAGCATGGATGGTCTGTGCTTCCGCAGCCCACCCTGCCTGCTCGTGGCAGAGGAGACAGGAAATAATTGYTCAAATCCTGCTTGCACAGCTGGAGAGAAAACTGAAGCCTATTTTGGGCATCATCTTTCATTTGATGGAACAAGTTTTAGATTTTATTCAGCCTTGGAATCCACTTTTCTTTCCAAGCCCCTTTGCCTTGTGACGAGCCTGAGCTGAGCTGAGCTGAGCTGAGCTGGCCAGGCTGTACCTTGCTGCCCTCCTCCCATGTTCTTGTAGCTGAAAACCATGATGCAAGGAGATTTCAACAGGCCAGTCCTCTGCCCTGTATTGTTCTGAATCTCTTAGAATAGCTTCACATAGATATAARACAAGAGGAGGAGACAGCAGTTTACCCTGAATCACTTCCCAGCTGAGAGCARTTGGAATAAAAAGGAGCCACCTGCTTGAGAAGAGCTGCTGGAAGGAGCCTCTGTGCTGGGTTCTGTGCTTCTGCTGACCACCCCAGGCCAGTGACTGGGAATATTTAGGCAGCGTTACTGAGTGAAGGATTTCAGTGTGCTTGGCAAGGTTACTTGAAAGCAAGAAGGCGGCAGCAGTGAGAATGTGAGTGCACGCTGTATTTGTGCGGGAGAACAGATCTATCTTCCATTTCACATAGGCACCAGCTTTGCAGAACTGCTTAGCATGTTGGAGCTTATGCAAAGGGTGGAGCTCCCTTGAAAACTCGAGCCTTAGTTAAATGCCTGAAAATCTGCTCCGTGACAGTCCCGAAAACTCAGCTCCAGGCAGCTTGCCTGAGGGTCTCCTAATGAATCAGTAGCAGATCTGGAATAAAATCCAGTATGGTTCTTCTCGTGCTACGTTTTGCTGAACCCCACGAGGAAACATGGCACCCTGTACTTATCCACAAGGTATCACAGAAAAATGCATTGTTTTTTTTTCTCTTTTTTTCTCCCTGTAAAAACAGTTAATATACAGGTTCCTCCATAACACAACAAAAAGCTACATGACAGGTGGGGATTCAGTTTTCTAATTCACAGTGTAAACACATATCTCTTCCTTGACCTAGTTATGTTTCTAAATGTTAAAAGCTGCTTTGAAGTAATTTTTGCTGGGATGCAGACCTCTTGAAACTTTTATGAGAAGAGTCTTTAAATCCTGTAACAAGGATATTCATAGTTATCAGTGAGATTATATTAGTATGATGCAGTACGCTGGCATTCATTAAGTAGTCATTGCAATTTGTGGTATCTCTTTATTGGGCAGTTTAAATTTTTAAGGTTAAAATAGCATATTACTTCCAGATGGTCAACCACCATTCATAATCACAGCAGGATAAAAGCTGCCCTAGAATAACTGCAGCACAGTTTAAATACAAATATAAGAGATATCTTAATTATCTAGAAAGGAATTACGTTAAGAAGGTTTGTAGTGTGCTCAAATACATGCTTCTAGCTTTTAAAATTCAYGGTAATTTGGGGTTTTCTTTAGTTTTCTTGAAGAAGACGATCTTTGCGTTGTAGACATCTGTGCATGGAAAGCTCTATTAGGTAAGGAAGGAAAACTAGGTATCAGTTTTCCTTTGATATCTGTGTCTGCACCATGCTTGAGACTGGAGTGATCCATCCGCAGCGCAGCCTCCACCGCTCCTCGCTGCTGCCCTCTGCCCGGCTCTGGGGGACTCGCAGCACTTCTCCTGCCTGCTGGGACATGATGCATAGGGGAGAGCGATGCGTCTCCCATACTGAAGGGTCCACGGGTTCGGAAAAGGTTTGGGGTCTTTTCCTTGACCGTAAGTCAAGTATTTAATATAAGGCATAAGACGATAAATAATTCGTGAGCATGAGCTGCAGCATCTAGGAAGTCTGCAGAACCAGGCTTAATGAACATCAGAGAAGGGATGCTCCATTTCTAGGATCAAATCTGTTACAATGGAGGCCGATCTTCTTGAGGAAGTGGCGTGAGGCTCCTGAGAAGAAAATTAAGCCTTAGAAGTTTTGATTATATCTAAGCAGGCTATCTTTTTATCCACATTTCCTTAGCACTATCAGAATTTTGCTTCTGAAAGTCAGATGAAAGGAAACCTCAATGTTAATGGGAGCACGGGTATATTACAAATGGACTTTAATAAGGTTGCCAGATTCCCCTGCTTTCCTTTGGCAGAGACGTACAGCACTGTGATGGATTTTCTGATGAAAGGTCTGTCAGTTATGTGTTAGCCTTAACTTCAGATTAATGGCTGAAGACTCTGCACTAAAGGCTCTTGGTTTGCTCCTGCCCAGGTCGTTTTTGTCATCTGGTGACTTCCCTGGGAATTTAGAGCCCATTTTTCAAAGATGTTTAGGCATCTGCTGGTGTGCCTCTGTGATGTTAAGAAATAACCGTATTCTCCAGCTTCAATGTGATTTTTCTGAAGGACTATGAGATGAATAGGCGCCGTAATAGTACAATCTACATGGGTATCTTGCACAATACAGAGAAATAAGTAGGAAAAGCAGCAAAATGAAAGAAGAGTTAAGCTTTAAGCTATGTTCTTGCTTTTTTTTGCATGGATTCTTTCATTTCTAAACTCAGTCAGAGTTTTAAGCCATTCTAGAAACTTTTGAAGCACTGATTGTGGAAGATACTTACTGATAGCAATTGCAGAGATCTCTTTTTGGTATCCTCGAAAGAACTATAATGCAATCTCATAAGCTAAAAGCACAATATGTTGCTTGTTTTTCATTCCATTTCACTGATGTGTCGATTTGAGCTGTCCAAGATCACAGCCTGAGCTTAAAAATTCATGAAATATGAATGGAGTAATTGTAATGTAGAATTAAATATGTTTCCAAACTTTGAAGATTMAACTGAAGAGAAAGTTACTTCTGTGTATTGGCTGTTCCTGTAGCAGAAGAAAGCTTTCCAGCTTCAAGGCTGGAAAYAGAGATTTGCTCCTTGATGTTAAATATATGCCTAACTTACTGTCACAAATGAGTCTAGGAAAAGCAGGCAATGTACAATCAGCTTTCACATTAGCTTCTAAAAGAAAAAAAAAAATCTTTTCTTGCAAGTACTTGCTCCGTTCACAAGATTGGGCCTCACGTGATCAATAATGACTTCGGTGACCCTTGCAAAGCCAGCACTACTGCATATTCCAGATGCAGATTACAATTCCACATGGCCAAAAAGGCCTTGCACTTTAAGTCATTTTGGACCTGCAGTTTCTGAATTTTTGCCAGCAGGTGAGTGCCCACCGCACACATCTCGCAGAAGCCTTCAGCGTTTTGGAGCAGATTCTTGGGTGGGGAAAAACACCAGTATGAAAAACTAGGACTCTGCAGCCGGCAGGGAGGCTTGAATTCATCTGACCTGATGTGGGAGGACTCGGTTGTGGTTTCAGACAAGAGAGAAACAAGACTAAAGTGAGATCATCAGGAATTCTCAAAAGCCAGAGGGGAAAGAAAAGAAACCCTGGCAGCTCCTGAGCACCACCGAAGCCTGAGGAAACCCAACTGCACTGGGCTAACGCTCCAGCTAAAACTTAGATGTTTGAGGAGAAATTTCACTGTTTTGAATTGAATCCTTATGTTTTTCTTCATGCAGATCATGGTTTTCACATGGTGATTCTAAGTCACAGAAAGGCAAATACCYGCAAGTCAAGTGAATTTATTATAAAGAGACCCAAAGGTCCGCTTTCTTACGCTGGTGTTGCACTGYGGGAAATGCAGAAGTTTGCTGCCAGGTGCTGAGCGCCCCTGGCAACGTCTGCTGTCTCCCACGCTTGGAGGGCAGGTTGGAGAGGGCTGGGACCAGGCGCCGAGGACGGGATTGCTTTGCTCTGTGCCCCTGGAAAATGCATGTTGCTGACCAGGGCTGCCGCTAAATCTGAARCCAAATTTTTCTACTGAGTAGCAAAGACACCAAGGACATAAAGAGAATCTGCCCATATACTTAATGGCATTATACTGCCACAATATACTTTAAAAATGATGAGGGTAGAATAAACTCAAAAAATAAGTTATTTTTATATTTCTGATTCATCTCGTAACGAGTGGCTGGTATTCATTGTGTTTCAAGGAGCAGAACTTTTGGATTAAGGACTGCTACGTCCTTAATCCAACAACTGCTACGTCCTTAATCCAACAACTGAATATTCATGTTTTAGTGGATTTCTTCCCCCTGCAGAACTAGAGGAGTAATTATTTTGGCCAGCACTTGGAGAATACGAGCTTTTGATAGAAACTCCCCAGTATTATGCAAAAGCAGGTATTTTTTTTTCCAGTGAATTACACAAGCAAACTGAYCTTCTCTCCACAAGAATGGCAAATGCCCTTTTGTTGTTGTTCTTGTCTGTAACAATATTTTATGTTGCTTTCATAAGAAAGTAATGAAAGTTGAAGAAAGGGGGGGAAAAAAGAAAAAACAAACTACAGCAGAGATTGAGCCTAGTCCTTGTTGCAACCCTGATTTAGACAGTGGGGTCTTGACAACCTCTTTCCATTTATGGCAAATTTATGGCCATTTGGCATTGAGTTTTGCCATTTGTTTGAGGTTTTCCTAAGTCTCCTTTGGTGTTGCGATGAACAAATGAAACACTGGTTTGTGGAGCACGCATGAGGCTGTTCTCGTGACTCTTATGCCGCAAACCCAAATCTTCTGCGGTTTCCTGAAGCTAATATAACATACCCTGTCGGTGTCTGTTTCCAGTGGACTTTGTCATTATGGCTTCTTGTTATCAAAAGCGTATTTCTTTCTGCCATGTCACCTTAGGGGGTAYATAAAAGCATTCAGCGGTAAATAATACCGCAAATCGCGTGAAAGGTCTCATTAGGCTACTTGGGAATATGATAAAATTACATAATAAATGGTAACAAGTCTGTTGCAGAGCGGTGTTGCAGTGTGGGGCAGGAGAGGGGGTTCGTAAGAAAAAGGCTTCATACTAGGAGTTTTGCAGAGGCAAAGGACTTGCCCAGCTGCACGTCATCTGCTAGAGGCCAGCAGGAGAAAGGTTTTCTCCTCTGTAAAGGAGATATTTTGCAACTGGCTTGGCTGAACTTTCCAGGTGGTGGCAATTTGTTGTCAGCTAGAACTTCAAAGTCAGAAATGTTCAATTATAACCTTCCTATGAAGAAAAATAGCAACACTAACAAACACCTGGGAAAGTTTTTTGAAGTCAGTTCTCCCAGATAGGACAGCAGGGCTGTGTGGCTAATTGCTGAATGCATGTGTTGGCTTAAATAATTAGAGAGCACTCATGAACCGTAAGATGAGTTTTGGCTTTTTGGACAACTCTTTCAGGACCTGTTTTGTTTGGGGACTTAATTCTGCTCCTTTTCATAGGAGGAAAAAAAAAAGGACAAAAATATCTCCTTGTTTTTCAACAAGGAACCGATTCAAACCCTAGAATTGTCCCAGCTTGCACATTCATCCGTCCAAGGGAGCAATCTGGAGGGGGGAAGGGGAGAGTGCAAAATTTGAATGKAATCACTTCAGCCAAGCAAGTTATTTTATAAACTCTCTTGCAACCCCAGCCAGGGTTCCTTGTACTCGAGCAGATGGGATTTTAGCAAGATCATTGTTTTTACCAGAAATTAAGAATTTTATTTTTTGCCTTAGAACCGTACCATTAAACAGCTATATTCCAAACTTTCTTAAATCTAGCCTTATACTACTCGGGTTTTTATAGTTAAAGCAAACCCTGCTATTCCTGTGTAGTGCAACAACGCTCACTTCAGCGGCAGCAGTGTACGATGAAGGACTTGCCAGAATAGGCCCTCTTCATCCAAGACTGCTTCTAAATAAGCAGCAGGTAATTTCCTGTTGGCATGAATATTTCTGTTCTTCATAGTTTGAGGCCACGTGGCTTCTCTTTTTAGTAAACAACTCCACAAGACTGAGGGGGAAAAAAAAACAAAAAAAAAAAAAACCCAAACCCAAGCTAGCAGGTGTAACGACATGCTTCTGCTCACCTCCAGCAAAGGGCTTTCATGGTTTTCAGGAAATTCAAAGATAGTTTTAGCTTCATGTCACCACAGCCATTCATGATTTTACCTTTCCGGTGGAAAGCCTCGGAAACACAAATGGAGATGGTGATGGGTCACATTATATCGTGGTCTGACTACTATTAATGTACCTATTAACTCTTTCCCTTAGGATTGTAGCAGTTCTGTCATTTATCAACCTGGATTTGAACACAGAAACCATAAAAGAATTCATGGACAACTAGTACTAATTTAAGTCTCCCAGTCCTTTGAAACAATTTTATGTTTGTTTCCATGGCATTGATCCATATATATATATGTGTGTATATATATATATATATATAATTATTTAAATTGTGGCTTAAAGGTAAAAGAGGATACCTTCATATCTTGAAAAGGTGCCTTGTATAACACCATGACTCAACATAGCTCAAATTTCTAATCCATTTTCGTATAAATCCTTCTGAAAACATCAGAGTTAACCATGGCAAAGCAACGCGGCTCTAAGCACATGGGTCTGTCTACTGGCATTCCTCAGCGGTGACCATCCTATTTGTGCCTTCACTAACCATCTGGATGATGGTTTCAAAACCGTTCCTTTGACTGGACATGGCCACCCCAGGGGGAATATTTGGGGAGAGATGCGAAGGCCCAGGGGTCTCCCCACTTAGCGCTGAAATCTGAGAGCATCAAGGAGCAAAGTTCACGGAYGCACCATGCATCAGGCTTAGGGGCAGCTGAAATCATACAGCACAGAAACTTTCTCTTGCCCTTCTGTTGCAATGTGATTTTTTTTTTTTTTAATTATAGCAAGCTCTGCATTACAGCTGCTGCCTTACTGCCTGGGCAGCGGTGGACAAGCCGTGCTGACTGAGGCGCACGCTCCGCGGGTGCGGAGGGGCCGAGCAGGGGGTGCAAGGCGGGGGGCGGAGGGGG